>NC_134700.1:277601541-277726541 GCF_043290135.1 Rhipicephalus microplus | reverse complement strand
AAAACACACGAGAGCAAAGACAAAAAAAAAGTTAGCAACCTTTTTGCTGTCTGCAAGCATATCGACTGCTATTTACAAGTTATACCGAAGCTTCGCAAGGACGTATTGCGAAGTCCAAGTATCAGTCTGAACGTGAGCAGCTTTATCTGAAGACTGCACCAGAGAAGACAAGAGTCATTCCCAAATTTGAACTTGAAATCCAATATTTGACAACTGCGCCTCGTACTATTCCCTACAGTTTTGTCACAAGCCATTGACATCGCTTAATGAAATTGCTGAGATTGAGAGTTGGATTTAAAAAAAAATTGTGGTTGTGGTGATGACGTATATATGCAGGCTACCTCGATGGTTTATGTTGCCACCACACGTCTGTGTGACTTGCAATGAGGGAGTAGATGCGCCGGCTAGTTCCGCCTTGTGCAGGCAAGCAACACTGGTATCGCCTCCATATGTCTTCCTTAAAGGCACAGCTCGTTGCCTTTATCAGTCTTGGTAAAAACAGTCGCAGCAACTTCGTGTTGCGAATGGACGTAGCCGCACCACAGCCATTCTTCCAACAGGAGTAGGGACACGATCAGTACGCACTGCAGAAGAGACTCTGAAAGCCCGGAGTGTTACTTCTCAATCTTGCACCGAATTACAATGAACTAGTCAGCAGGGCGTTGGTCCAGTCCTTCAAGCGTTTTTTGTACCGAAAATAACACCTATAGACTGCATGAAAAAAAAAGTGGTTAGCGCGCAACGTGCCGATCGGATAGTCTTCCAAGGTGGACAGCTAACAGTGCGCAAGCGATGGCCCCCCATTTTTGACTCACCTATAGAAAAATCTTTCTAGAAGTTTGACCAATAAAGTCTTCTCAACTTTGTAGTTGAAACTACATTGTTTAATACGTAGAGAGATGAGCTATGTGGAAAAAGTAGCTCAGGTGAAGCAATTGCCGATCTTGTCTGCCGAGGCGGAGCCTGTCTGTAGAGCAAGATTATCACCACCACCTCACATTATCACAACATCAATGACGCATGCCTGAGCTACAAATTTACGTTCCCGAAGCAGTTCACGCCCAAGTCTCCGAGCCTTAGTGCACGCTTGTTAG
This sequence comes from Rhipicephalus microplus, assembly GCF_043290135.1. Taxonomy (NCBI): domain Eukaryota; kingdom Metazoa; phylum Arthropoda; class Arachnida; order Ixodida; family Ixodidae; genus Rhipicephalus; species Rhipicephalus microplus. The sequence goes on along the minus strand of NC_134700.1, from coordinate 277,725,447 downwards.
AAAGCCAAACAGTTATTGTGTTCAACACATCAGCGAGCACCATGCGCGCATTTTGCATATTTAGTCACCACTTCAATGGTTGCTGCGCTTCTGGTGACCTAACGTCGGTGTGCCTTAATTCACATGACAAGTAATTCCTTCTTAGCCCTCAATAAAGGTTACTTTCGTACAAAAACTGTAATGTCCGTTTAGGCCAAAGAAGAAGCGAATAATTGAGGAGACAACGGATTGGGCGATAAAATTACACTCGCCAAGATAAAATGAGAGTAAACAGGCATTGACGTTTCCGGCCCCGTATGGGTCCCCTGATCACAACGAAGATGTCAGCATTGGCATGCGGCTCTTTATAGGTCTGGTGGCACAGCGTGCGGGTGTATATCTCTGGTAGATTACCATTTGTCCTGTTTATCGGGCGGTTAGCCGACCGAGTGTAAAGTGATTCCAAAAAAAGACAGGCAAATAAATGTATTCCCGTTGCGATAATGTCTGCTGGGTCCCAGTCAATGCTGTGGCCAGTTTCTTTGTGGTGTTCGTCACATCTGGTGATGTGATGTGTCGTACATCGGCACGAGTGGAAATTTCAAACGACGTTTGAAACAACACCAAAATCAACACCAAAATCAACACCAAAAACAACACCAAAAACAACACCAAACAACACCAACGCCACACAACTGCGAATGCCTTAGCGGAACACCACTAAGAATCTGGCCACGGTATTGACTGGGACGCAGAAGATGTTATCGCTACGGAAGGACATTTATCTGCCTGTCTTCTTTTAGAATAATCTTACACTCAGTCGGCTAACCACACGATAAACAGGACAAACGGCAATCTACCAGAGATATACACCCGCACGCTGCGCCACCAGACCTATAAATAGCCGCATGCCCACGCTGACATCTTCATTGTGATCAAGGGACCCGTATGGAGCCCGAAACCTCAATGCCTGTTTACTCTCAATTTACCTTGGCGAGTGTAAGTTTATTGCACAATTATGTTCCCTCGCCAGAAGATGGTTCGTCAAAGGCTTGACTATAGACAACGAATTTCATTGTATGGGCATTGGTAGTTCTAATAATTCGTAATTAATCATTGGATGTCGTGAAGACTAGCTTTTAATATAAGAAAAAAAATGTTTCGCGGAGACGCAAGAAGAGGTTCAGGAAAACAACAAGAAGAAAAAATGTGTCATAAAAAAACCAATCGTTGCATCAGCCGCCACGGTGGAAGAGCCGCTACGGCGCCCGGATGCTGACCCGCACGTCCCGGTTTCAATCCCACGGCCGTGTCGGTCACATTTCGATGGAGATGAAAATACTTTAGGCTCACGTATTTTATGTTTAGTTACGTATTAAAGAACTCTAGGTCGTTGATATTTCCGGTACTTTTAACTACTGCGGGCCTCACAATCATATCATGATTTGGCACGTAAAACCCCCGGCCTTATTAAAAACCGCTGCATCGGTTCCGAGAGCAACGCACAAGGACAAGTCACTTTTTTTTTGACACCATAAAGCCCTCGCTCTAAGCTTAGTTAAGGGTGTCTATAAGGTAGATCTTGCGTCGCAGTTACGACACCATCGTGCCGCCTACATGAAAGAGGTACGATCACGCCAAAGTCCGTTGTTAACTCTTCCCAGGGGTCTGTCTGTAGTGCACCGACAACCTGTCCTAAGCCGTATAAGCGGGCAGCCGAGTTGGCAAAGAAGTCCGGTCAAGTGCTGCCCGGAATAGTCGGAGCACAATGCCTGCTTCGAATCGTCGTCCACCCCGCCGCCGTCGCTCTATCGCCGTAAACGCAAATACCCCTTGCTCATAGGCGACGACCGGCGTGATCGGTGAGCTCTTCCACGGCGAGCAGGAAACGGTTCGACCTTTCTGCCTCGCTCTCAATCCATGCCGTCCTTTTTTTTCACTCTGGGATACGTCTCGGGAGCACGTGCGTATATAAATATATAACTCTCCCTGTCTCCTCTCTCTCTTTCTCTCTATTTATGTATGAGGCATATTTGCATACTGTCGCTGAAAATGCAGGATGCGAATTCCACTGCAAATAAAAAAGTCTTTTTTTTTTATCGTTCTGTCTTGTTGTTCGGTAGGGTTGTAGTGGCAAGAAAAGGCGTAGGCTCATTCATTTTCGCTTACCATTTTTTTTTCGCTACTTGCTTGATTCTAGAAGAAAGTCGCGATTCTGTGAAAGGTCGTTGAAAGCTACCTCCATCGTGATTCCGACGAAGGCACGCGTCTGATGCGCGTGATTTGCTTTCTGGTAACCACCAAAGAAAGAAAGAAAGAAAGAAAGAAAGAAAGAAAGAAAGAAAGAAAGAAAGAAAGAAAGAAAGAAAGAAAGAAAGAAAGAAAGAAAGAAAGAAAGAAAGAAAGAAAGAAAGAAAGAAAGAAAGAAAGAAAGAAAGAAAGAAAGAAAGAAAGAAAGAAAGAAAGAAAGAAAGAAAGAAAGAAAGAAAGAAAGAAACTGTTCTGAAATCATTCTCTAAAAAGATTTCCGTATAGTTATGTGAAAGATTCTCATCCGATCCAACGCAGTCTGTATTCGCCGCCATTTCTATAGTATCAGTGCGGTCCACATATTTCATTTGTGTTGTTTCTTCAGTATGATAGAACTGCTATCTTTGCAGTACGTGAAGCGGGCAGGCACAGAACAGTATTTTATTTAAGAACTGATTATAAAGAACGAATGGCTATCAATTAGTTGGTATCAGCGTATTGCACGCTCGCAAGCGGCAACAATATCTGTGTATACTTATTTTTGTAGCATTAATACCATTGTGTGAAACACGTGTGTGTGTGTGTGTGTGTGTGTGTGTGTGTGTGTGTGTGTGTGTGTGTGTGTGTGTGTGTCACTACAAACGCCTCTACTACTACTACTACTACTACTACTACTACTACTACTACTACTACTACTACTACTACTACTACTACTGCTGCTGCTGCTGCTGCTGCTGCTGCTGCTTCATACCATCACAAGAATCTCCTTTAACCGTCCTTTCCAGCGCAATCACCAGTAAAGAAGTCAAAGACCTTTGGAACTGTGGAATACATACGACAATTAACGCAAATAGAGAGCGACAGAAAGTGATAATCTTCGTTTTACGTGCGAGAAGATATTTTAGAGCGACGCCAACCCTTCCTCTCCGTTTTCACTCTCTCGCCTTCTTATTAGGCTTCTCTATCGCGTTCACTCTCTCCTTTTTCCTCTCGCTTTCCGCCGCGTGATTATCCTCCTTCAAGACGGACGGAAACGGCCCACATTTCTCACCGCGCTGTCCACCCCAAAAGTGCGTTGCGCGTCGCTGCCCCGAACAATGACCCGCTTAAATTTGATTTCAGCGCACTTTACTGTGCACGTTTAAGATACGTACGCTCGGCGAACCAGCGCGTGGCTTGTTGAACGACAGGTCCGGGGCGAGGAGCAGCAGCCGAGTGTGTATGTATAGGTGAGAAGCACCAGCTGTTCCCTTATGGCCGTGGGCCGAGACGAGGCAGGGGCAATTTTGGCAACGCGTTTTAAGGGCAATGACTGGGGGCCCTCATTTTCGAAAATAAGTATTTTGGCTCTACGCGAAAAAAAGAGGAAGAGGAAGGGGGGGGGGGGGGGGCTTAAAGTTAGCGCCTCTGGCCATAGTAAAGCGCAGGCTAGGTGGGTGCCGCAAAAAGAGACGCTCCGACCTGGAGGTGAAATATTATGTACGAAAAACGTTGTTCGGACAGTTGCCGCTGCAGTCTTTTCGTATAAAACCATTTTCCCCCGTTTATGTGAGTGCGTACCTGGAGTTATAAACAGGCTAACCATACGTTTCTAAACATTCAGATGTGAACACTTGGAGCAATACGAAGGAAGCTTTGTCGATGTTTTCGTGGTTGAAAAGAAGAAACGTACGAATTCATGCGAACACAGACGGAGAAGACGCTTATTATAGTTACCGATTAACGCTCCGTATGTAGATCCATAACTTCAGCTTATTATTTCGAGTCTTTGCTTTCGCATCTTTAATCCTTAAACACTCGGATACAGAGCGGTTGGGACGGGTGCCCGGACACCGAGGCATACGAGATGCTCTCGCGCGGTGGCTCCTGGATGGCCCTTTAGTGTCCATTGTATCTGACACCGTTTTTGTAACTGAATCCCGATTTCGTGGATATTCTTTACTTCCAGAGTCCATAAAAATTACGTTACCTGTTCAATAATACGGTCACCTAACTTCTCCTTGGGATATTTAATGGTGCCTCACTCGCAAATTGGAAGTCAGCTTCACAACATTTCACTGCCGAATTCCACCTCTTAATATTTATTTATTTATACAGGTCTGGTCATGTGCCATCTCGACTCTGCTTTTACTGTCAAAAGCCTTAAACATCGATCATATTTTCAAGCCTTAAACATCGATCAAACAAGCCTTAGAAAAAAAACATCTAGAAATATTCTTTAAAAAATTAGGCATTACTCCTAATTCTGAAATCGTTCTTTATCTCGGGGCTTCTTCTCTGGGCCGCAGAAACAGGACCGTCTGAATAGCAGTCTGCGAATCCCTTAGATACACGAGAAGATTTTCTAGTTTGTTTATCCCTAATGGAAGTCTTGTTCTTTGAAATTCAGCTAATAATTTCTAATACAGCTCTGCATCTACTTTCATCGTACGTGACTTTAAGATTGCTAAATTTTATATTCCCTAGATATCTCTTTTATTCATTTTCTTTATTCAAATTTGAAATTCCTTAATATAACAACGGCCAGTTTAATGCCCAATCCCCGGTACTGGGTACGAACCAAACATGGACACAAGCAAGCAAGCAAGCAAGCAAGCAAGCAAGCAAGCAAGCAAGCAAGCAAGCAAGCAAGCAAGCAAGCAAGACACTCGCCATCACCGATATTGAGCGCGCGGAGAGCATATAGTTTTATGCATGTGCGTTCCATCAGCAGCCGCGACAGCACTTTTTCTCCTTAAAAGGATGTTTTAAGATGTCTGATATGTACGTCGTCATCAACAAAACATACGAGTGCGCTTGTTTTGAATTTCGTGAGTGCTTTGGACGTCAACATTAGACCAATATATGACCAATTGAGGATCAATATAAAAGGGGCCGCGCACTTTGGCATGCTGGAAAAAACTGTGTGTAATGTCATTCTCTAGCACTGATTACGTTGCAGTTTTGATACAAAGCTCTCGTGATGAGTGAGTTTTGCCTGTATGATCTTCATTACACAGCTGTATAATCTTCATTATACAGCTTCCAAATATAATGCATCTTGATACATAAATTTGTCGCTGAGCGAATTAGCTCAGTAGTTGTTGATGGTCAATACATTCTTCATGAATCGTATGCCACATCAGTTTTGGATTGGCTTCACATGCGATTGATTAAATTTTCGGTGTAGTAAGCGTTCGGGGGCGGGGCCGTAAGCAGAATTTTTTTCTCGTGAGGGAAGGGGGAGCACCTTTTTTTATTTCGAGAGGGAACCTCCTTGAAATGTTCATTTTTTACTCTTTCATTGCGAAAAAAATTCGACGGGGGGGGGGAGGTGGGAGGGGAGGGGACGGTCTCGCTGTGCCACTCCCTGGCAACGCTATCATTCGGGGACACGATACTGGGCCCTATAGTAAATGTTTCAAGTTAGGCTTGGTGAAAAACTGAGCGAATGTACAACTAGCACGAAGATCTGGACACACGAAACAGGAGTGATAAACTACAGCGCCGCAGTTTGAACCATCTTTTCTTGTGCTTTGTTTTTTCGCGCTGTTTCGGCAGTATTACGAATCAAACTGTCCCAATGCGCAAGTTGTGTTTTAGCGCGATTGTATACAGCCTCATCCTGGTGCTTCTTTAACTCAACAAGCACCATTCCATCCACTCCACTATGACCAGGTTTTATCCTATCATGCAATGAAAACTACTGAAACAGAGGCGTAGTGAATGGTTTCGTGTGATCAATCAAATGATCATCACTATAAAGATAGAGAATCACGCCCTCTATAATTTTTCCTCTCTCTTGCTTCTTCTATTTTTTTTTTGTAAAAGAGGATTCATGTTTATCACGTTTCGCATGATTTTTTTTTCTTTTTGCTTATCCCCGTCTTAGCTTGGTTTCTATATCTGTCGCAGCAATTTGCAAGCCAAGATCCAATTCATGTCCAGAGAGACAGAGAAAGAGGATTTATTTCCAGACTGTTGTTTATTGCTACTGCTCACTCCTTGATTCTCCTATTCTCTTTCGATGCCTATATGCTTCCGAAACACAATCACTGTCAATGGGTCTTGCTGCGCAGGCACATTGGCATCCGTTAAGACGTGCTGAGTCAACAGCTTATATTTTCCTCCAGCAGACACGTGCTTCAACCCCCGTTCCAAATATTTGATCCAATATGTCTTTGTTTACAAGCTGTCAGTCCTGGCCTAATATAGTTACGCGCATCACAACACTTTTTTTATATAAGTCTGACATGACCCTTATATAAACGTAAGCCCATCCCGACGCCCTCAGGGCACTACAGAAATTGCTCGTAAAAATTGCCCCATGCCTTTTTATTCGCACCCACTCATTTCACTCCTATCTACCAGCCAAATTGTCCATTAAGAAATATGCTTGAAGCTGGTATCGTCGCATACTTTTTGATGCTACTCTTATTGGATTTCATTCCTGTTCTCTCGAACGTCAATCCCATTATTAAGCGAGCAAACAAGTGAACGAGGCACGAGACCCGCTGGCACCATGCACAACAGAGAACAAGCTCATGGCTAGCTCTATGGATTTCTTACGCAAGTTTGTTCATAAAAGCATGGAATGAACAGCAGCAAGGCGTGTCCTTTATCTCACATCCAAAGAGCCAAATCTCGAGAGACGCATTTGCCTAGCGTTACTCGTTAGTCAGGCTAACGATTAACAAGATTCGCGCATGTCCCAGCTTGCGCCCACTGACAGTAAAGCTTCCGATGATGATCGGGTTTCCGAGTCATTTGTCAAACGGCAATTTACGATCACTCAAGAAGCTTCATAATATACGAGCTGTTTAAGCCCGCCGTGGTCTGTACAGTGCAAACAAAAATAAAAAAGCAGCTACGTGCTGCGATGAGTTCACTGCGCGTTGCCTGGCAACCAGTTGCGCAGCTTGTGCGCCTGCGAAGCTCGGACTTCGGAAGATAGCAAAAGCGTGCAGATCTCGCTCCTGCGCTAATTGAAACAGTTTCATACAAGGAACTGTGGCTAAGCTCATTGTCACCATGTCACGTGGTGACAGCAGTGCTAAACCACACCGCCTGTACAGACAAAAATTTTATTCACTTATAAATTGCCATTATATACATTTCGTTGGTCGTGGTTCACGGGCAGTGAGCGACTATATGGTGACACTCAGACTGTCCTCACCACAAGCTCGGTGCCATCTTTCCCTCGCCATCATGCATTTTCCGCGACTCGGGCTCTTATCACGCTAAAGGGAATCTGTCACACAGAAGGTGCAGAAAACAGTTTCAGTGGCTCACATAGGGGTCGCCAGGGAGGACTCAAAAACGGCTCTCACACCTCCCAAGCCACAATAACACTTGCCCTCCCTCCACCCATGCCTCACCAGCACTCCCCCACATATTCCACCACGATGCAGTACCGGTACCTGCCGACTCTCATGGTAGCACGTGCGCCATCCCGATCACGGCTCTTATCTCTGCGCAAAAATCTTATTTCCGTGGTTCGCCGCGAGCTAGAACATGTAGGGGCGCATACGCAGGGCCAGGGGCAACGGACGTTACCACACAAATCGAACACCTGCCATCGCTCCAAGATGCCGTTGTAGTTTTCGCGGCTTGTCTATTGGAGTACCAAACCACTCTAGTGGGACACGTAAAAGCGCCTTTTGACGTAGCGCGCACGGCAAGTAAATAATCTTAAATTAGCGACGCAGTACACGACTGTATACCTTAATCGTAAGAGTTCTTAATTTGGCTGTTCCATAGGTATGTTCCTTCTGAGTTTAGTTACTAAACATTAATCGACGCCAGTTTTCTAAATTTGTCATTACATTAATGTCTGTTGTGGGTACTTTAACACGTATAACTCTATTTCGATCAGTTCTTAGTAAGCATGTTCTAGAGAAGTTCTGTCTTCTAGTTCTCCAAAGATATACGGTGAGCTTATCCCACTGTGGGATGAAAGCGTTCTTCGCGCCAAGACTGCGAGCGGCATTGAAGCGTCGCTCGGTCGCAACTCTGCAATGGGACGCGTTCCCGGACAGCCGCCAAAGCCCAGGACGGAAGGAAGGAAGCCGCCGGCACCGAGGCGCGGCGACGACGTCGGAACCACAAAACGTGGTCCGAAGAGACGCAGCCCGCGCACGGTACAGCACGCGTTGTTCGACGGCGCGGCCGTCGCATGCAGCGAAGAGCCACTTCCGGCCACCGCCGGTGTCGAGGAAGCGAGAGGGGCTCACCGAGGCCGTTGGCCAGGGCCCAGAAGACGGAGACGAGACCGGCGCTCCACATGGCCGCACACGGCGCGGGCTTCTGACACGCACGGGTGCGCCTGGCCGCCGCCGCACCGGCCGCGCCACTGCTGCCACGACGTGTGCTGGGTCCTCTCTGGCCGACACCGCGGCTTGTTTGCCCGACGCCCGCAGCAGCACTCTCCACCCTCCTCTTCGGCGGTGCCTGCACCGTCGCGCACTCCGACGGGAAGCGAAGCCAAGTTTGGGACTCGAAGAAAAACACCCCCAAACTCCGGAGTCTGGCGATGGATTCGATATCCCCGGCCTTCTGTTCAAGCTCCCTCTGCACAGAGAGACGTCCACGGGTATACGCTGCGAGTGGAGATGAAGAAACGCGCTAACGAGGCTACCGGAGTCGAGTTGGAGGCGGGGCGAGTCAGACGGAAAGGAGGAAAGGGTAGAGTGCCGAATTTCGCAAGTAGCGTGTAGGGCGTCGCATTTTCTATAGTTTTGCTTCAGCTAGATGGAAGGCGTGAATATCAACGGATGCATGACGATGTGTCTCGGCCAAGAACTTGCGGGTATACGTTACGAGTTTTAGGAAATAGTCTCGTCGGAGCACAATGTTGTTTTTATTTTATTTATTTATTTTATTTTTTGCATAGAAGACCATGAGTGGACCATTGGCTCGACGCGTCTGACGCTTAGGCGGAAAGGGTATATATGTATCGAGTGAAGAGAAGATGACAAGGCTGGAATCGTGCGCAGTCGAGCGTCTGTCGATTATGATGTCCACGTTCGTTCGTCTTTCTTCATTTAGCACGATGCGCATGACAAACCAGCTTCTGGCTTGTCCTGCGCAGATTCGTCTTCTTTCTGGACGCAGCTGCGTCTCCTATCTATACTTTATCATAAGAATGGTGTATTTTTCTTTTCTTTTTTTTCATTTTTCCCCTTCCGTCAAGTTGACTTACGCAACACGCCAGAGGGTTTGTACACAGAATTCTTGGTTTCATAACCAAGAATTCTTCGTCCAATAATGAGAACCAAATTGTGATATAGAATGCCCGCATTCTTGGTATGATAATAGAATGCGTTGCTGGGTAAAATGGTGCATTGTCTGAAAATAGAAGTATATAGAGCGCGACAAGACGGGACAGAAGAGACAAGTAGTCGAAACAGGCCCTCACTTCCAACTGGTATTATTATGAGAAAAATGTGGGAAATATAGAGATCGTACGTCGCAAACGCAGCTGCGCACGCATCGCAATGCTACTAATCCCAAAATCTAATGCATATTGCGACAAAGCAAATAAAATTCACGCTCCCGCAAACACACTGACGTCTGGCTGACGCTATCTGTGCCCTTCTTTTTCATGTATAACGCCTCCAACAGTTCTTGCTATCACGAACAAGAATTCGGGTATTGAATATGACGGAACGCGTCAGTCCGTTCCGTGTTGAATAAAACTATGTCGAATGATAGCAGTACACGAGTATTCAAAACGGGTGGCGGCGAGTGAACCAAAAAATATTTTCGCCTTTCTCATTACGCAGTAAAGCAGCTGCGCCAATTAACCAACCATTAGCCACGCATAGCCAACCAATCTTGACAATGTACGAAAGAATTAAAGGATATCAGTTACAATAATAAAGGGTGCCAAAACATCAAAACCAACCTAGCGGTTAGTCGCGCGAAAAGTTTGCACTAATACGAATGTGCCTCGCGCCGGATAGATGCATGCGTCTTGTTATCTCAGACGGGCTGCTGCTGAGTCGACACGGGCGCGTATATACGGTGTATCATCGGAGCGGGACGCGCCTTATCTCCTTTGGGGAAGAGGGAGGGCGTTCTTCGATGTCGCGCCCGTTGTCAGTGACTGTGGCGGGAGTCGCGCTGCTCGACGTCTCGCATTTCATCTCGCCCGCGACTGCCGACATTCTGCGCAGCCCTGCAGAACGTTGGAGGCGCCGTGCCACTGTCGAATCGCTGCTGAGAGGCCTATGTCACGAGCGTTCGCGCACTAGTTGCTCTATCATGAGTGTGAGATGATAGTTCGGGCAAGAAGGACCATTATTATCATTCCATACGCTTATGCGAGGCCCTCGAAAACCAAGTGTGGGCCGTCCAGCGGGCCAGGCCGTCGCCGAGGACCTCGGAAGATGTTCCTCGAACGATGTGTCCCTGGCAGCCTAGCCCCGGACACAGCAACAACCGTTGGACAAATAAAGTTTATTCAACTCAACGCTTATGCTATATGACTCCAGGTTCTACTGTATTTAGAACTCCCCCCGAGCTTTAAGTGTTGACTAGTCCATGGATGCTGTCAACTACCTCGCCCTTGTACACTGTGCTGTGCGTTTCATGACACGGACGGCACGCAGCATAAATATAAATAACAAGCCTACAGTGGCCTCAATAACTAAAGGGCACTATTGTTCACGTGCAAGGGTGCATGGTCAGAAGTTTCCAGACCAACCTGACTTTAGATTACATGGAATAGCAGGCTCGGGACATTTGGCCATACCTATGCTGCACAGATCTATAGTGATTATATCATACAGAAGGTAATTGGTTGTATAAACTGGTCATCACGTAAAGAAAAACAATTTGGCGAAGATAATGTAGTTTCGGAATTTGTTCGCCAGGCAATTGCGAGCTACCGACTCAAAAGGAAAAAAAGAAAAACAACACAGCATCTATATGGTCATCAGATGAGTAAGGCTTGCACTGGATTTGCCCAATAGAATGGCGCTTCTAAGCAATCAAAGCACACCGAAGAGAAAGATAGAGAATAAGAATAGGAAGGCAGGGAGGTTAACCAGGAATGAGCTTTTTAGGCTACCCTTCATCGGGGAAGGGGAACCCTTTCGGCCCTGGAATTTTTTCATCACACCTACAATTTTTTCAACGTAATATTCCGCTTCTTTACACAGTAAGTAAGTGTTATTCATTGGAAAATTATGCGTGGTTAGCCTAATGTAAAGTTTGGAACCATGTCCTCAAATGAGGACATCAGGGCCCAATGGGTGCAGTGGAGGCAGAAGCGATTCTTAGTGTAACGGTTTATGTTCATCGGAAACACCACTGAAATCAGTCGACGGCTTCTCAAAAGCTTTCCTGCACCATGAAGTTTCTTTAGACGCCTGTTCCTCATCCGACTCATCTGACGCTTCCCGCGTTTCTAGGACGCAGTCATTGCTCCCAGCCTCTTGTTTGTTTGCTTGTTTCCCTGGACTCGTGGCTCACACTCACTCAGGGGGATTGGCCAAGAAAGCGTAGTGCATTTTTTCTGTGAGCATTATAACTATGTGTAAAAAAGAATTTGTATTATAATATGACTGATGTATGGAAAACCACATAAAAAGAGAGCAAACGAAAAAAAAAGTGGAAAAGTCAATTTGAGAAATTTTGAGATTTCAGGTGTTGTGATTAACACTCAGCTGCGTTTACTTCACCTCATCATTGAGATTTTTTTAATATTTTTAGATACTAAATAATAATTATTCAAAAATGAAGTCATCGTCTTCCTCATCTTTACTATCCCCGACGTTTGATAGGTTGCCAGTGTCCAACTGAGCGAACATTTGATCCGCGTATTCAAGCGACACTAATCGGAGCCTACGGGCTCTCGTCGCCGAGTAGAAGAACTGAGGTGTCATTCCAGCACCTGAAAAATAGACAAAAACAGCTGTACGGCCACGAGACGCCACGCCATCACCAGCGAAACGTGGCAACCACCGAGCCCTCATGTACTCAAATGAGGACAGATGCTCTTATGCTCGCGATCACTAAAATACACATTTCCTGAGAATGTCTGCAATGATTATATCTTCTATATAGAGTTAAAAGCATTGTGTTAAATTCTTTATTGTGACATCAATAGCGGCTTACGAGTAAAAAATGTCATAATGCGCACTTAATTAGCCCAGCGTCTCCTTCGTCGTCTTCAATCTTTTTTGTTCATCGCTGCTGCTCTGATGAACGCGACAGTGCGGGAACTGATGTCAATGCCATTGAGGACGCTTTGCGGGTTATACAACTTAGATTTCAGCTTCTCTTTTTTTAATGGCGTCAGAAACACCTTTTTTGGCCCTGTCCTCGCTTGAAGACGCCAGGGCCCAAAGGGCTAAGGAATCAAAGCACACCGAAGAGAAATATAGAGAATAAGAATAGGAAGGCAGGGAGGTTTACCAGGAATGAGCTTTTTAGGCTACCCTTCATAGGGGAAGGAGGGAGGGGAAGGAAAGTTACATTGGAGGAGAGAAATGTCCTCCCCCCCCCCCAAGTATTCCTTAATTCGACGCCTTACAGAAGGAGCTCCGGGATTCATTCAACTGTTCCGACGGTCAATGAACTGGCCCATAACCTTGCGCGAGAAATCACGAGCTGCGTCGGTAAAGGCGGGTCCAGAGGCGGGTTGCCAGTAAGCTACAGGGATTGATCCACTTAGAACTTCTAGCGAAGTTACCTCTCACTACCAACTGTGAAGGCCTCTCCCGCATTCTAAGCTCACTAGACCACAGTCGTCGGCTTTTCGGATGCTGCAGGTGTCGCGTTGTCGAGGGGCTGGAGGAAGACTGAGAGGCGTCACGACATGGTGGGAGTGGTGGAATTTTTTCTGACGGCTTCAGTTTTATCCAGGTCAGCAGCGATGCCCACTTCATTCAATATGTGACTGAGAAACTTCACGCTTTTTTGCTGGATTCACACTGACGTGGATTTACAGTCATTCCTGCGTCCTTGAGGTTCTGAAGCACTGCTGTGAGGGTTGCGTTGTGCGCCACCTGGTTCTTCCCGAAAACGACGACGTCGTCCTGGTATTGGCTGGAAAGGAGAATTATGCTACTTAACCGTGAGCTCTACAGCGGCGCTGCACACACTAACTCCGAGTGGAGGGTCATGAAATCTTCCAGTGGAGGCGAATTACCCATGCAGCACCGCTCCACCAAAGTACAAAGCGGCAGTCTATACAGATGTTGCGGAATATAAGGACAAAGACGCTTTTGTGATTGTGGTGGTGGACAGGCGGGGACGCTTGGTCGCCTCTGGATCGGTCAAAACCCGCTCCTCGGAAACTGCAGAGGAAGCGGCAATAGCGCTAGCTATAACTAATTCGCAGTCGGATTTGATTTTCAGTGATTCAAAGACAGCCATCCGAAATCTGGCGAGGGGTAGAATATCGGCGACCGCCGCACGATTTCTGCATGGGGCCACGGGACGAGAAATTAGAGAAATAGAAATTGTCTGGGTACCAGCACACTCTGGGACTGACCCTGGGAACGAGGCGGCTCACCTGAATGCTCGAGGTTTCGTCAGCCGGGTAGGTGAGCCGCCAGTTCCGGGGAGGTCCGCGAGAGATGGGCTGGTGTCATTTCATGACATAACGAATCATTATGAACTAGAGCGGAGGTTTTATCCGCCCCCGCACAACCGGTTGACTAAGGCGCAGGAATGCGTCTGCATGGAGAAAACTGCAGACGCGATCTTTTCCCAACCCTTACGGGTTGAACAAAATGTACCCGGAGGAGATTAAGCCGCAATGCAAATGGTGTCAGGCTGTGGCAACATATGATCACATACTTTGGGAATGCAGAATAGTGCCGCCGCCTGTGGATATTATGCGTGATCCCTCTCTTGAGCACTGGGAGGCCGTGTTGACCAGCTCAGACCCAGTCGTCCAGTTAAGGGTCGTAAAGTGGGCCACACAGATCGCCGCCAACCTTGGGTTGATGGCCATCTAACACGGAATCATCCTCAGTTGCTTTCTGACGAAATAAAGTTTTACCATCCATCCATCCATCCATCCAGTGGAGGGTTACCGCCCTCGTTTTCGGTGTGCACTGCCGAACTAAAGTGGAATAACTCGTATGGCGCGTTCAAACTTGAGAGTTGAAAAAAGAAAAACGAAAACGCCAGAGCGGCGGAAAACCGCGACCACGCGCGTCAATGTTTTTCACATTCGTTCTGCCCCCTCCCGCCACCGCTGCCGTCGCTACACCTTGACAATTAATTCGATTTTGCCTTCTTTCTGAGAACTAAAGTTCGTATTCTAGTTATTTAGACAAAGTAGTGGAAAGAAGCAGCTTGCATCTTTTCAAAGGTTGTTTCGGGAGATACGCCAGTACAAGCGACACGAGCGAAAGCACCGGCAGCGGCGGCACAATTTGTACACAAAAGCGAGACATGTTCGGGCATGCCAACTCACTGCCGCTGCACCGTCTACTTCCAGAGTTCTCGACTATTAAATCCAAATCAGGCTCTCGATGAACGTGTTTTCGTTGAGGCCATCAAGCTTCGTCGTGCTGCACGGTATAGTTTGCGGTTTGAGCCGATGCGAGCCACCACCGACGTCAGTGCCACCATGCTGAATCTGCGGCCGGCTGGTTAGGTCACGTGGTTTGATCTAGCGCAGCCAAGGCTGTGAAGCGGAAAGCAGATTTGGTTTCGCGTGGCGGGAAAATTGCGCTCGGACCGATTTTTGCGCGCCAGCCGCGCGGCGTGGTTTTCCGGCCGCTTGGGCGGCGAAACGAGTCAGTTTCCGGAGAGTTTCGCCGGTTTCACTCTCTTCGAGGACAAATGTGACCGCGCCTGTAGGATCCTACTGCATTCGCCTAAGAATATTGGAAGGCGAAACTCATATTATTTTTTTTTCTAGGTCGATGCACTGGTCCTCCTCCGGCCCCTCCATAAGCTTTAGGCTCCTAACGTGATTTTGCATTGCATCCGAGATCTAAGGCTATGCCAGCCTTCTGCACGTCACCTGGTTTCGCCTTCCCTCCGTGATCGGCCCACTTTGACCAGGTGGCGACGTCATGTGATGACGTCGTGGTTTGCTATTGGTACGTCATGGTGACGTCACAAACTTTAGTGATCTGTGACGTCTCGATGGCGTCGCATGGTCACGTCATGACAGTGATGGTTTTTCATCACTCGTACTGACGCCGACGCCTCGGGACGCAAAATTTTAAATTTTGCGTCTGATGAGGCGTCTAAGGAATTCACGAGCTGTTCTGTGCTTACGCTCTGTTGATGTCCCGTGGTTCTACAGAGTAGCGAGCGAACAAGGACCATCATAGTAACCAGGGCACTATATGCAAGCTGAATACCTTTTATTCTCAGGCTTTTTTTTCCCTCGATCGTGATACTTATAGATCAAGGTAAACACAGGCTGAAGATCTGTGTGTGTGTACCGAAAATACGACCTCGGGACCAGTCGTTGCTCACCCGCAACCATCTTTCCTCCTTGATGAGCTCCTCCGGGACAGATTCGCCGGCGGAGATGGACTATCGGTGCTATTTGCACGGCACGGCCGCGACAATGACAAATGACCGTCACACCTGCTCCCGTGTACTGGGAACGTCAGCCTTCGCTGCTGTATGAAGGAAGCCGCTGTCGTGTATACTTCGAGAGCGAATTTCTAAGAAAGTGCGTTTCTGCAATGCTTAAATTCCTTGCTCGCGAGATCGCGTGTGCAACCTTTCGCACATGAAGACGATTTTCATCCAGGCCACCGGTGAAAGGCTGTGTATACAAGAATAGACCGAATAATTTTCTTTCGTGGTTTTGCGTTGTACGAAAAGTTCAGAATAACAATCCTACATTGGAAAAATAGGATAAACGGAGGCTATCCCACGCTGGATGACTGTACACTATAGCGCGGACGCGCAACTGATCACCCGACAACGAATTCGCGAAATAGCGACTTGACAGTGATCGGCAGCGTTTTACCCGATTACTGTTTCACTGTGCATGTTGGCGGGACACAACGATGTTCAACCACGAGTGAACAAAAATACAGCCTCATTTTTTACTAAAGCAATCGCGCGAGCGCGTGGTAAATAGCATCGTGCCGCACATGTGGCACGGCGCAGCGGCGAAATGGGGAAATAAAGCGAGATAGTTTGTCTTCTACTGCCTACACTCCCATCACGAATGTGTTCATCTCTGTTTCGCGCTTCCTTTTAGAGGCGAAGCTCCTTAGGGCGTGGGCTGTGCGTCCCCTGTAGCCTGTATGTAGCCACCTCTAGTTTAGTTCTTGCAGTGTTCACTAGATGGCGGTACCGTCCCCTGTATGTAGCCACCTCTAGTTTAGTTCTTGCAGTGTTCACTAGATGGTGGTACCGTCTCCTGTATGTAGCCACCTCTCGTTTAGTTCTTGTAGTGTTTACTAGATGGTGGTACTTGTAGCTGATGATGAAAAGATGCAAGATGTTATAAACTAGAAAGCGGTACTTGTAGTTGATGAAAGACGCGAGATCTTATAAAATAGGAATGATGTCACATATGGCGCGTGTCATTGGTTGAAGGCAATCGTTCGATTTAGTGCGGCGACGTACGCTAGGAGGAGCGTTGTAATAAAATCCGTTCGCTGTTGGCGCGCGCTCGCAGACAGAATCCCGATGTGCGAGCGCGCGAGGCAAGGGACATCGCAAGCCATCCATCGTCTAAGAACAAATAAAAGTTGATTTGTGTATATACACACACAGCGTTTCTCACGTCTTTACATGATGATCGACTGGGCGAATTACACGGAAGATTCACAGTTTACCGATGAATCCCTCCGGAGCTTCGCCCATTCATCATCATTCACCCCGTGAATATGCCGTAATTTTTTTTTTGATATCCATACTTCGCTGGGACGTTTCAGCGAACAACGTTTTCGATAAGAACTGTTACAGCTTCAGACTGCTGCTCTCGCAGCAACTTAACGTGCTAAAAAATAGCGGAAAAAAAAACTGAAACAAAGGGTGCAGGAAATAGAAATAATGGCACCGCTCTCCCCCTTTTAGCGTCACATTTCGCAACTCCTGCACGACAGCGGCTTCCTTTCTACAGCAGCGAAGGCTGGCGTTCTCAGTAAGTCAAATGCGCAGTTCGAGGTGATTCGCCGCGCACTCGCGAGTTCCCTTTCGTAAAAATGACGGCTGTACTCCCGATCATCTGACCTAGTTACTAGGGATCCGGTCGAAGGTTCAACTCACCATTACTTGTTCAATTGCACCTTTTCTTCACTTATCTTACGTCTACTACATAGTCTGTACCTCTGCGATACAAACAGCAATAATGAGCATCTCATGACATCCATTGTTCATACATCGATGCGCTCTAAAGATCATGCATGCTCTGCTGACAGGCGAGGCGCCCATTCATGTGCTAAAATTTGTTTGCTTAGCTATCTTTTTTGTTTATTTTCTTCTAATGCTCCGCAAGATATAATGAGTCCAGATATACCGCAAAGACGGTTTCATAACCTGCATATATGACATTCATGTTATCTTTTGTATGCGTATGTATTTGCTCTATGACCAATGAACTTAGTCATTAGTCAGCGCTCATGTTCGTGACATATTCGTATTCTCAGTGCTCCTTTAACTGTATTTACGTAATTCAGTGCTTAGCGCAGCTCACCTCCGCTACGCTAGTACGTGGAATCTGCCACGCGTGGACTGATTCATCTCTGGTGTACCTCATAATTGCGGTAACTGCACCGTGAATATTGTCAATAAATCTATAGCGTGAGAAATAATCACTTGTCATTGTTGCCTCCATTTAGCGCTACAACAACCCATGAAGTGGCTGGCAAAGCTTTATAGTTTTTTTTTTCACCTTTTCCTTCCCTCTCTCTTTCTTTATTATACTACAAGTATGATCAGCGAAAAAAAAAATTGTCACTGGAACTGCTAACCGAGGCGTGTGTGATGCAAATGACAGTTGCGTCACGCACGCAACGAATGTTCGTCACATAAAATTTTGAAAGTCATTCTATAGGTACGTCAGATTCACAGTAATTACTTCGCTGAAACAGCCTATCAAAAAAGTTCACCACCTTTGATTGATATGTGGGGTTTAACGTCCCAAAACCACTATATGATTATGAGAGACGCCGTAGTGGAGGGCTCCGGAAATTTAGACCACCTGGGGTTCTTTAACGTGTACCCAAATCTGAGCACACGGGCCTACAACATTTCCGCCTCCATCGGAAATGCAGCCGCCGCAGCCGGGATTCGAACCCGCGCCCTGCGGGTCAGCAGCCGAGTACCTTAGCCACTAGACCACCACGGCGGGGCAAGTTCACCACCTTTCAAGAGTGGCTCCGAAAAAGCGCTGCAAGGGCTGCGCGATGCCATGGTCGTAAGAGAACCGGCTTAAATATAGCAGTTCGATATGGCGCGATTGTCTCACAATCTTGCATGCACTACCAGAAGGCCTTTAGGATCACGGTGCACGACGAAACATTCCTTCGCGGCACGTGGACATTGCTCGGGAACGATCTGGTGTCAAACGAAATTTTAGGATCTAGAGAGCCACACTTACTTTCAGGGTCTTTTATGAGCACTGATTCAACTTATCGACGCACACTAACTGCTAAGTGTTTTTTTTTTCCTTCACTGCTTTGGAAGCTGACTGTTGTAGCATTGCCTTACAGTCATCTCGAGTGAAATGTTACTCGGTCTAATGTATCGAAGACTACACGTCCTAAAAACTCTCAAGAGAATAAAAAAATAGTGTTTTTTGCTATATTCGGTAAGTCCTGATCTACGACGTATAAGTCTCTCTTTAAGAATATACCACAACTCTCTTTTGGGTTTCACAGCCCTTCAACAACAGTATAATGATCTTAAAAAGCCCCGCCGCGGTGGTCTAGTGCCTAAGGTACTCGGCTGCTGACCCGCAGGTCGCGGGATCGAATCTCGGCTGCGGAGGCTGCATTTCCGATGGAGGCTGAAATGTTGTAGGCCCGTGTGCTCAGATTTGGGTACACGTTTTAGACCCCCAGGTGATCGAAATTTCCGGAGTCCTCCACTACGGCGTCTCTCATAATCAAATGGTGGTTTTGTGACGTTAAACCTCACAACTCAATCAAGTATAATGATCTTAAAAGGTGAGCAACTTGTCCAGGTTTACGTCGGGACAGGGAAGACCCAGAATATAATCTTATAATGTGGTCCTAAAATGCAGTCTTAGAATACGCAAACACCTTTGATTTCTGCCTTTGCGCATGCGTCATACGCTAACCACCATTTGAATTAGCATACCGGGCGCCTTTGTTGTTGTTGTTTTTTTTTCGAATATAGTCTGCGTACCCAAAGGTGCATTGCGTTGGTTTCGTGAAGACTCGGGTGTGTTTCTCGTGCACTACAGCTTACGGAGTAATAAACCTATTCCAAAATGAGCAGTTTTTGAATAGGATACGCAGGGCTTCGTGTTTGAGTTTGCAGCCACTGCGCGCGCGTCATACGCTAACTTATAGTGTACGCATCTTATATTGCGGAAAAGGTGTGGGTACTCAAGTAACACAAATCCTTCGTAACACATTCCAGCACTCTCTAACGTCTTCGTCGTGCTTACGCCAACCCCACGAAAAAAACACAACCACCGACGGCCTGAGTACTTCACTCTAAAACTCTCTAGTATATCTGTACATGGGTTGCACGTGACGTCATTTCCAGCTAACAAAGTGAGCGGCCGCCATGTTTGTCAACATTGAATCAGGCCAGTCAGGCTGCGCGTGCAGCTGACCGCCGCGTCGGAGCTTGTCGGCGTCATTCGAGCGATATAAGGCGAAAGAAAACGTCGCACGCGCTCTGCCCTTCGTACTTCGAAGAGCTTATCGGACCCACTCGTGTACGTTACGGAGTGAAAATCGAAATGTGCGATGATGGCATCGACCCGTACGAACTGCGCATCGGGATGCTACGCCGAACGTCGACCTGTTGCCTTCCGTGGTGCTTCCATCACAGCGTGTCCTCGTTCTAAGCGAGGTTATTTACGACGCTCTTTTTTCACGTTACGGTCGAAGTAACACTTTCCTTTTCTTAAGACACATGGGCTTCGACAGGATTTACTGCTGATGGTTCAGCACGCTCTGGTTCTGCGTCTGTGGCAGCCTGGCAGGCAGTTCAAGCGATGTTCCATACTCCGTGGACGGCGTGCCCGCTGCGGGTACATCCAGAGTTTTCGTCTGTCGCTATTTAGAGTGGTGAAAACGCGCACATGCTGCGGTATATAGTAGTCCGGTCGAAACGGCCGTCGCCCAGCTGCATTCTCGGTGGCCTGTCAGGGTGCACATCTTCCATTAAGTTCGCGGGTTGTCCTATGAAAGAAGACACGTTCACAATTCGCTCACGTTCACATATGTTGCGTCGTTAGACCTCATATAACACGAGTCGCGGTTATACGAGGGGAAAAGGTCCTCTTTACGTCTCTGAGAGGTTCGGTAGCATTCTGGAGAAGACGCGATCACGTCAGTAAGCGTGGTAAACCTAGACATAACTCGAAAATACCCTTACCTGTGATGAAGTGATGACAGCAGACACAAATGTATTTCTCTTTCTTCAGGTTTTCTCAGTTAATGCGCGCCAGTTAAGCAATACGGACAGCATCCTTGTTCGCGCGCTCTGATTTCTAATAATAGCGGGAAAACTAAACATCATAGCACGTGGCTGTACCTTGCCTTTAGAAGCAGAAGTTCCTTTTCTTGTTCTGCATTCATAAATGACACAAATAGTAATCGTGAAGACGGTAGGGAGACCGAAGACCAGATCTCGCCGCTGCAAAGCTCTCGACTACGCTTCCAGCCAGCTGGATCTGTCGACAAACATGGCGGTTCTCGGTCCTCTCGGTCCCGGATGTGACGTGTACTCGCATATAACCCATGTGCACTCGCATATAAAGCATGATCGACTATGATGCGCGTCTGCCTTACAAATACAAATCGGACAGCTCAGTCGCTAAAACGACCTTCTATGTCATTTACGATAAAGGTCAGACTCATGGAAGTGGTCCCAAACCGATGATGATGTCCGCGAGTGAATACACTCAAAGGGCGTTTCGTACGAGCATAATGTGAAAACTTCAGACATGCACGAAGTCAGTGGGGGGTATACATGCTTGTTTTATGATATGATCCCCTCGATTCAAACGTTCCCGTACACATCTCGCTGGTTTCGTTTTACTGGCATCGTGATTGTACACATACACGTGTTCATTTTTCCATCTTATAGTCATTGTTCTCGACAACTTTTTTTTTCGTGGATATCCGGATGTAACAAAGGGGACGTTCCAACACAACGGAGCACTGTACACGAAGTACAACATGCAGTAATCGACGTGACGTCATCGTCTCTACGCGCGTTGAATGAGTTGCAGCACCGGAGTGCTCCGAGATAATACTTCGCCGACGGTAATACCGGGACTGTCCTTTGTTTGGAGCAGTCTGTAGCCGGTGTGAACCCGGTAGAACTCCTTGAACAGGACTAGACTCCCGGCGATTCGGTCTGTACGACGTAGGCAAAGCAAGCTTTCTCGCTGCACGTTCCACCAACGCGGCAAATGGTAGGTGCCGATACCCGTCTCACCAATTTCGGAGATCACTCTTCTACAGCCATCGTTACTCTTGTTGATGAGTGTAGCCAGCCGAGTTCACAGACCATCTACTCTCCGCTTCATGATTGGAAAGGTTAGCCAGCTTTTCTGGAAAAACCCCACGATGGAACTTGTCGCTAGAATTTTTCTGCCCAACTCGATTCACTTCTTGAACTTGGTTGCACCTGCATTGCCGAATCGAATGTTTGGTAGAACTTGCGTGGTCCATCTTGATACGCATCCACCCGCTGGATTTCAGTCGGAAGAGTTGATGGCGCTCACTTGGTTTTTACGTCAGCTCATCACCGTTTCAATTTAAATTGCTGGCAGAAGTTGTGCGCTTCAGCAAGGTGAACCAGCCAACCAACGAAACTCATGATCTTTGCACTGCCGAGCACACTGAACCTTGTAGCCACACTCGTTTGACGTTTTATTCAACCAGATTTCACACTCAGGAATTGACAGTGAAGCTTCGGCCAACTTGAAAAATAATTCTTGGTCCAAATAGCTGGCGAATAGAGCCAAAATTATGTTTAGATACGACGGCGGTAAATGCCATTTGTACGCGGACGTTTTCAATTTCAGTGAAATGCGGTTTTGAAGAACATATCACTGGCCGAGTTGGTCCTGCATTGTGGATCTCAACCCCAATCTAAATTCGGTATTGCAGAATTTCTCGCTGCAGTCTCATTCACCTTACACTGTAGATTGATTTCTTTTGCTCCGGCTTGTTCACAAATCGAGCCCCCAGCCTTGCCGGTTGAACTCACTAATCAAGTCTGGTTAGACTTCGCTTCCCCATCGATCCTGCTCAGGTTGGTGCTTTCCGAGGAGAACAACTACTTGAATCGTCAGCGGCGCGTGCCTCGAATAAACCGTCTGGCGGGTTCGTAGAGCGTCCTCGCGTCGTACTACAAACAAACGCGACGGCTGGTATACAAAATCAGTCGACGAATAACCTTTGACACTTCGGCTGAGCACACAACACACGGTGAAAACTGTCCAGGACGAATCTCTCTGGCAGTGTTGTCTCACTCTAAACATGGCAGAGCGTAAAATTATGACACACGTTAATGCAAGACAAAACAAGTTGATTTTTTGGCCTCGTGGTGTATAGGCTTGCACGCGAGTAGCCAGCTATCGCGCTTGCTCAAATGAGATATGTGCGCAAAGGCGTCGCTGGTGTAAACACGAGACGTTCTCGCAGAGCGTCGTCGGTGGACCCAACAATGAATAGCATGGTCGCCGGGACAAAGCACGACGCATGATTTAACAGCCGCCTTTGTTCACGGGGATGTCCCACCTCAAGTATGACACTTCCGCGCGAGGAAGGCTACCCGCTGACAGCCACATCTTCTCAACCACTCCATAAAAACCAGTGTTGCGTTGATAAGAAGTTGCGCGGAAACACGTCTACAACCCGAGTCACTGTGGGGCGAAAGTTTTCCCCACTTCACTTTTCGTTTGATCTTCGTGGCGATTATTGTCATTGCGTCCAAGCACAGAACGATTCCACAAAGTCCCTTAGACACAGCCAGCAACCACAGCCCGCTTTTGTGAGTTCAACGAGTCCGTGTCTGCGTAACTGCGCTCGGCGGGATGACACGCGGGATCCCACCACGCCGAAGGAGCGTTCCCACTGCACACACTATAACCTCCAGCACTCTCCGCACTCCCACACACCGGTCCTGTGCCAGCACAGAAGTGTTCAGCCCGATTCACGCGAGATGACCGTGCGGGAGACGACACTGCACGTTCCAGTCGAAGGCCATGCGGTACCTGCGAAGGTAATAATGGTGCTGTTATATGGTGACCTCACTGGGAAAGACTCTCTATGTCTAAACGAACTCTACAGCCTTCTTTTTTATGGCAAAACGTTACAGCTTATACGTTTATTGAGACAAAAGCCTCAGATGCACAATCGAACACGAAAAGTGACCCTCGACATCAGTGTCAACACGAGCTAAGCAAAAAAAAAAAGTCATCTTGCGATGAGGTCCATGTCTTACGTCATCACGACGCCGAATATCAGCAGAATTTGTGACGTCACACTGTCGTCATTATGACGTCTCTACATGACGTCATCACACAACAACGTCATTTGGTCATAGCGGAGCCACACCCTTATCACCTAAGTAAGAAGTGAGGGTTGTGCGAAATCGCCTCATACTTCAACCAAGTTTGCACTGTCCTATTAATACTTTAGGAAAAGGTGTACGGCCACGCACATTTTTTTTTTTTACGATAATGGAAGCGGAAAGCACGTGACACAGTACGCGATACAACTGTTAGGTTTCCTTCTTACTACCAGAAACCTAGAATACAACGGCAAGCCATTATTAAAAAGATATGTCACGGCATCATTTTTATTTTAACACAACAGTGTTTGTTTTATAACGGAGTCAACGAAAACTTCACCGACGCATTTCCCTCACGAGTATGACGTTGTAGGAGGCCTAACTCTCGTCGTATGCCGAATCCTATGACGAAGGGATCTACCATGTCCTTTTTTTTTTCTTCACCCATTGTGAAGCGTCTCGCATGTCTTTTGGAATCGAGCATGAGGAGGAGGAGATCAGCGATGAAACTGTGCCCCTCTCCCCCATCCTCCCAAATAAGAAACCCTGCGCCCACTTATGATGACTACGGTATTGGCGCAGCACCTAGACATAATCACCACAGGCAGAATTATTAATGAACGAAACTTACCGACGAGAAGTTGAGTCAGCCTTCAGCAGCCGGTGTAGTCATGGTCCGCGTCTCGTCGGGCTGTTCGGAGAGTACCGGAGGTTGGCGTCTGCTATCCGGAGCCTGCGTATATTTCGTAACAAGCGGAAGTTGGTCGATGCGGTGTTTCAATGAGTGCTTTTAGGGGTGAAGCTCCTTATAGCGGCACCCGTTCGTCCCCCGTAGTATGTAACAAGTATAACATTTTGACCTCCAAGGTGGTGCCGGTGAGAGACTTCTTCTGTGCGTTGTTGAACAATAAAAAATAGTGCTCAATGTACATGTCAATGGCTGCTAATGGAGAATGAGAGACAGGAGCATTCGGCTTTTAGTTAACGCGCAGGCTGCAATCACCATTAGCAGCCATTGGCATGTACATTGAGCACTATCTGACAAGAAAGGGTTGCTACGTTATACTCGCTGGGTGTAACCTCCTTAGTTTTAGAAAGGTTTAGCGAGCGTTGAGCCGCAGTGCCATGAATACAATGAACTTGTATATACCATGAATGAACTCGAGGTGGTTAAAAATGGGAAGTAGATACGAAGCGCAAGCCGTAAGAAAGTGTGCGTGTGCCACCTCTTGCTTAGTCCTTGGAATGTCCGCTGAATGGCGGTGCTTCTATATGGGGAATATATGATGAAAAGATGCGAGATGGTGGTACTTGGAGTGTTGAATATATGGACGAACGGACACATAGACAGATGCATGGATGGACGCATGAACGGACGCAGGGGCGGCTGCATGGACGAACGCAGGGGCGGACGCACGAACAGACGCACGCACGGACGGGCTGATGGACGCATGGACGGTCACACTGACGGACGCATGGACGGACGGAAGCAAGAAAGAATGGACGGACGAATTCTTCGCCCCACTCTCCATCATTCACTCCGTGGATATGCTGCCATTTTTTTAAACATTGCTGAAGTAGTTAGGCCACGCGATTCAAGGACACTCTAGGAAATAAGTCGCCATATATAAAAGACGTAACCTGACATGAGGGGCATTAGTTGCATAATCATACGAGATATGAGAGATATGCTCGCTCCGAGCTTCAGCGGCAGCTTTTACGTCACATAAATGTTATCTTTACTGTATTTGTCATATATGCTGCGTTATGCTGTTATACGAGCAAATTCGCTGAGAATTTTTCGTTTTCATGCGCTGAAAAGAAACTACCTGATGATACTCAGCCACGCACACCGCTATTTGATCACGGACTTTGCCATTCATCTCCACAAACTTAAATATTGTAAAAAAAGCAATAAACGAGTGTGCGATAAAGCTGGAACAGCGAGTATAGATTTAGCATTGCATTGCATTATACCTGAAACTATCTTCGGTCCTTCTCGGTTACTTCCGAGGGCAGACACATCTATCTATTCGTCTCATTCAAATAACTCACAAGAACTTGCTCTCAACTGAACATCCTACACTTTAAGAACCGAGTTGCAAAAGCCTCAGTTGCCATCTGTGATATTAGCACAGGTGTGACAAGCTGAATTTTCTTATGGTGGTCAAGACCGATTGGCGTCGTGTTTCTTGATTGCGATTGGTATATTTATGCAAGTGTCGATAGCGACCTTAAGTGCCGGTGGAATAGCGGTATAGATGTTTCTTTTTTGTGTGTGAAACCTGAGGGGGATGAGGAGGAATGATAGAATGCTGCAGGCACATCTGGGCTTTGAAAGGATGTCACTAGCAGCTCCGCCCGAGCGCCACCTGTCAAATGCGGTACAGCCTCAAGCTTATCAGTCAACGCTAGTAGCAAGACGCTGAACATTAGCCTAATTATTGATACTCCTTGTACCGGAATGCTAATTATATCTACCGACATACATCACTATTTTAATTCGTTCTATCCATATATCTCTCACTATTCTAATTACATTTACTCACACATTTCTCCGTTCACGCCAACTAAAGTCATCAAAGAACTGCGCATTTCTCATTTACATGCATTCGTTAATCTGTGTCCTTAACGATTCATTTCCACCACCTCTTTTCCTCTCTTCAATGAAAAATGAAAAAAGAAGTGTCTTTAGCAAATATCATGCAGCCCGACAATGAGTTTTCCAAAAGCCACCGAGATTGCAACGACGCACCTGAAGAGGGGCACCATTACTAATACAGAGGCCGCGACTAAGACTCGTTACTTACCGGGGGCTCCAGACGGGGGCAGGCAGCCAGGCTTCCTCCACTGCATCACACACACGTTCTCTTGAGGCTCTCTGAGAGGTTAAGAGAAAGGAGGGGAAAAAAGTAGGAGTGAGCGAGAGAACGCCACAGGTACTCACAGGCTGGAAGAAGCACCGAGACATTGCACTGCTCCTGTGTTCCTTCCTAACTTGTCTCGCTCCATACAGGGCTGGTCTTACGTGATCGTGAATCAGCCCGACGAAAGCCAATTGTTGCCTTCAGTTCAAAAGCATACGCCACATTTTTTTTTCAACTGTTGCATGTTGCTGCTTGTTTTGCCTTGTACGAGTTCCTTAATCACCTGCTAATCTTCTGCCAATTGTTTTCAATTCACTTTTGCTGTAGCTTTTAACTGAGGGTCCCGTTTTCAGCATTTATACACTGGGGCCTTCATCTGTATACAAGTGGTATGTAATCGATGCTTTGTAACTAATCAAAACTGAAATTGAAACAAGATTTCACGCTGACATAGTTTACCACCTAAACTTAATTTCTTACTTGCCACATAAAACAATGTTGGCGCTGACGCATGCTGTGCTGTCAGCCACCTGGCGTTTAGGTGCACACCGCAAAGGACAGCCGATGCGTATCTGCATATATCGTTCATTAGAAGCTTTGTTAATCTATGAGACCAACTTACATGCTTTCTTCAATGCTATCTTTGTTTTCCTCGTCGTTTTGGTGCCATATTTCAGTTATTTTACTCTCATCCTTAGCCGTGGTACAGACTAGGTGTCCACGGAATAGTGAGCCCATCGATGAACACCCACACCGAGCCCAAGGCTTACATTCCTATATCTATTTTCGTAAACAACGATAACGACGCAATTTGTACATGCCTATACTCGCAGTTGTAGTTTGAGCCACATCCCGCAGGATCTACTAACCAACTAACTCATAGATATTTTACGCAAACTCAAATTTAGATAGTAGGTGTCCGGGCTCTAGGCGAAACCAAAGCTCACGACAACTACGCGGCTTGGAAATTTATTTCATCAAACTTAAGATTAGGTGATTAGCGGATATGTAACTATATTTCAGGAGGTCGCAGGTTCTTCGGTGAACACAATGTTTTCGAAGTTCACGCGTGCAAAGCCTCTTCTTTCACAGACTATAAAACGTCGTCGTGGCACTGTCTTGCTAAGCTTTACTTCCGTGGATCATTCCAAGATGTTAGGGTGACCATCCTATAATTTTTATATCTTGGTGTTTTTCCCACTTGTTTTGTGTCTGTCTCAAAACTTGGGGACATGGACATCGTCAAGCCTTGTTGCCTTTCTGCCCGCGGTCCTCAACATTGTTTGTACTAATGTTGAAATAAATTTGATTCGAAATGGGATGCGAGCTTGTATGCGAGCTTGCGTTGCGCGTTCGATTCCTGTCCCGCGTTCCTATACAGGCGAAGCACGACGCTAATTCCGTGGCATGCCGTGAACGCTAAGAGCTCTGCAAGTGGCGAAGACTGAAACGGAGTCTACCGGTACCGGCATTGTGACGCAGCGCACGTCCAGATGTGCACAAACGTAATAGACGCGACATGTCCACCATAATCTCCTGAGCACCTGAGCAACATACAACCCTATCGGTCAAGATCACCCTCAGATAAGCTGCACACCGTTGTGTCGTCTAAATGCAGCAGGCGCTGCCGCTAGCTTTATTGAAAGCGGAATAGATTTACCACAGGCTCTAATTAGATAGTCTCTTGCTCGGAGTAGAAAATTAGCACCTCACCAACGCTTTCAGAAACTCGTTAGGGAACACTACCACTTAACGAGACGATTAGCGACAAAACGTAGTGTCTTTGTACTCGGATAGTCTTTTTTTTGTTTTCTTTTATCTTACTTTTGTTTCTTAGCGCACTACAAGTGCCCCCCCTGCTTTCGGCGCTTGGGAACAATAGAAACAGCGTGCTCTTCAGTTCTTCAAGGTTGATGTACTGCAAGGATCGGATAAATATTGTGAAATGACGATGTGAACGTAATTTACTTGTTTGTTTTCACGAAGGTAACTAATATTATAATATTTGCTGAAATTTTACGTCCCAAAATCACGATATGATTATGAGAGACAACGTAGTGGTGGGCTCCGAAAATTGAAAGCAAATGGGGTGCTTAAACCTGCACCTAAATCTAAACACCTGGACCTACGCTGGTAATTAAATTAAAACATTGACACCACACATCGACGTTTTCGCTCTTCTATACGTTTGCATATTGATCATACCACGTAGCAGACACCTTTATTACGTCGTTGACCTTTCACTCTTCCTAACTCTCTACATGTATAATATCACAGCTGCTCGATTTCCAGAGCGGCTCATGTGCGTCAGCAACGCATTCGCTGGGAACACGTGACCCGACACGGTAAAAAACTGCCGTCAGCCATGATGTCTTGAATATGGCAGTTGTCGTCACGAGCACTGAAACTAAGCGAAATTCATATTGGTTAATACTTGGGAAAAAATACCTCTAGAGATGACCTAGTAATGATCATACGCGTGCGCATCGTTCCCCTTCAGGGAGCAAAGGGCTATGGTTCGTCGCAGCAGCCCTCCTTTCTAATATGTCAATGTGTGGGGCTGACTTTGCGACCCCCCCCCCCCCCCCGTGGGTACGCCTATAGTATTGGTGACTTTCTAACGGGAATCAGTTGTCTTGCATACCAAGACAGCTACTGCGCACACCGCTAAAGGACGCCTTCATCTTCCTCCTCACTGGCCGCTGCTACCGAAAGTTTTCATTGTTCCGAATTTTGGGGAAATGGAGATTCCCTGTTGGAGAGCCCAAGCGATGCGGTAGTCTAACCCACCGCGTTCTTATTCTCGCCGGCCGTTCTCGTTAGGCGTCTCCTCAGCGTTCGCTAGCTGTAATGTCCCTGGAACCTCCTGGAGGCCCCTATACTAAGACTCCGTAATAGAAAGTTTTAGTGCGGGAGGCACCAATTCATTTGCGTACGCACGATATTTGAGTTACTTTGTACTCTGAGCGGCACCCTACAAAGGAACGCAAGGGCTTACGCAGGTAACTGCCTGAGCTCTCCGACCCTAAACGTTTCTCTTTATTAGAGCTTTAGTGCAGGTGCCCCAAGATGCCTGCTTACGCAAGACCTTGAGTTCCTTAGAGCCATTTCTTGTTGCAACTGTCGAACCAAAGAAAGCGAAGAGATGCAGGGACGCAACGGCCGGG
The DNA here is from genome assembly GCF_043290135.1 of Rhipicephalus microplus. Taxonomy (NCBI): domain Eukaryota; kingdom Metazoa; phylum Arthropoda; class Arachnida; order Ixodida; family Ixodidae; genus Rhipicephalus; species Rhipicephalus microplus. The sequence continues at coordinate 277,695,530 of NC_134700.1, read as the reverse complement.
GGTCACCGACACCAGAACGCCCTAATGAAATGCACAGCAGGAGGCGTCCTGCTGTGCAGGAGGCGTCCACGTCGGAATCAGGGTGCAATTCATATTTTCCAGTTATCGACTGCGGATAACGCTATCTTGTTCTCCTTTCAAGTTGGGCAGGCATATGCGCTATACTCACGGCGGTCGGCTGCGCAGAACGAGCCTCGCGAGGCTGGCGCCCTGCGCGAGCAGCGGCTGTGCCTCGGGCATCGGCGGCGGCGCCTTGGGCGGCAGCGTGGCAGCGTTGCCGCCGCCAGCGCCACCGGCGGGCCCCACGGGCGACGGGGGAGGCGCGCGCAGCGCAAGTGGCTTTCCGCCCGCGGTGGTCAGGTGGGGTGGCTCACCGGGCTTGGCCAGCTTGTAGCTGCGCTTGTGTAGCTTCGCCTCGAGTCGCGTCTTGTCCCGCTGGTAGTAGACGCCCGCGAAGATGAGCACGTTGAGCACGAGCAGCGAGCAGCCGACGGCGATGGTGACGCTGAGCGCGGTCGAGTACCCGCCGCCGGACAGCGGCTCCCACAGGGGCCTCGCCGTGGACGCCGCCTCGGCGGGCCACGCGCCGCTCTCGTTGCCCTGCGAGCACCGCCCATGACGCCGTCAGGCGTACAGTCACGAACGACAACAGACGGAACGCTGGCATTATCAAATGTTGGGGTTTACGCCCCAAGACCACCATATGAATATGAGGGACGCCGCAGTGAAGAGCTCCGCATATTTCGAGCATCTAGCGTGCACGAGCACTGCAATTTACATAAACGGGCCTCTACCATATATGCCCTCACCGAAATATAGCCGCAGCAGCCTGGATTCGATCCCGTAACCTCCGCGTATGCAGTCGACCGCCATAACCACCAGACCACCGTGGCGAGTAACAGAGAAATCATCTTTTCGAGGTCACTGCAACTAAAAGCAGCTGAAAAGCGCAAAAATGTTCACAACACTACACGCTCAAGCGGAAAGGTTTCTTTCGCAATTCAACACATCACATTCGAGTCGCGCTTCTCCTAACCTCGGGGTGAGTGGTTGCACGACAGTCGAGGCACGACAGTCGTCGCATGCGAGCGAGCCTTGCGCACGCGAAGCAATACGAAGCAATACCTGTCGCGCATTTGTCAACAGCCTTCGCAAACCGTCATGACAACGCGAGCGAATGCCTAAGCTGCGCGTACGTGTTTCTGCTATCCTCGGAAGGATGGAGGACTCCGGGGCGGAGTGGATGCCGGCGCCACGCATGACTTGATCTCTTTTCACTCTCCATTGCGTAGACATGTGCAAATAGCCTTTGAAGCGCATCCTCTTACACCGTTCACTAAAGCAACCATCTCGCATACGCTTTTTTCGCCTTTGCTGGTTTTTCTATGATCTCATTGACTCAAACACACGGATTGAATGAGAGACACCACGCGACACTTCATGCATCGGCAAGCTTCGGTCATTCATATGCAGGAACACGACGGCTTTTCAGCTTCTTCTTCTCGTTTTTTTTAGAGGCGAAGCTCCTTAAGGCGTGGGTCTGTCCATCCTTTGTATGTATGTATGCAAAAGTACGTACCCACCGGTGGCACATACCTGCTCTAGAAGGAAGGAAGGAAAATAGAGGGAAAAGAAAGGCAAGGAGGTTAACCAGCCTATAGGCAGCCGGTTTGCTACCCTGCGCCTGGGAGAGGGATGGTGGAGATGAAAGAGAGCAGAGAGGGTATGTGCCACAAGGGATGCGAGATGGCGGTACTTAGAGTGTTCACCAGATGGACACATGGACGGACAGACAGACTAGCAGACGGACGGACGGATGGACGCACGAACAGACAGACAGGCAGATGGATGTACGAACTCACGGATGGACGCACGGAGAGACGGACGGACGCATGGATGGCCGCGCGGACGGACGGAAACAAGAACGAACGGACGGAAGCACGGACAGGCTGACGGACGCTTCGCCCCACTCATCATCATTCACTCCGTGAATATGCCATGATTTTTTTTTTATGATGTGTTAGCGAATCTGCGCTGCTAGAGTTCTGTCGGGAAATGATTCCAATGACAATAAAATCATAAATAACTTTCAATCCCACTTTCACTTGCTGGTCCAGTTTTAATACATCGCCCTTTGCGTAAAAATTACACCACAGAAAAACAGACCCAGAATACCATAATAGTAAACGTCAGCAACTCTCCTCTAAACACAAGTTCGTGGCCAAGAAGGCTCGTTCGTGAATAGTCGGGATTCTGTCATCTACAGGTCTTCATGTTGGACTCCATGTCACAATTCACGTGGGGAAAGGGTTTCGTGAAGTACGCGACAGCAATACACTCATGTCCTTTTTAATGGCGATTTTAAAGCCTCGGATATCTACGTATCAAGGTCGTGTTTTGAGACACAAAACCGGGCGCACGTTCTTAGAAAGCATTCTAAGAAGGCATGGGGTGCAGCGATAGAAACAGAGCAGTTTAAAAACAGGACAACGGTAGCGCCGCAGCAGTACAAAGAGAAAGGGAGAAAGCTATTGAGACAACAGATGAGTTTTTATGCTGCCGTCTTAATCCATGCTTTTTCGTATATTTAACCACCAAAACGAACAGTGCTATGGTAGAAGCACACGCATAGAAACGGTTGGGTCAGTGCATTCGACGCTTCATCAGACTAAAAAGCCGGACCATGTGTACGCGCTGCAACGCGTCAGCACGTGGTTTGTTGACTCGGCACCAATCCCTCTCCCTATGGGATGAAGGGGCGCACGGCTTCGTGTAGCCTGTCACCCACTTTCTTCATAGAAAGAGGACGTGGCGCCAAGTTTACACGCCACGCGTTGGAAGGCGTACGTGTGGCCAAGCCTTTATAATTCCCGTAACGAGATACAAAATTAAAGGAAACGTTCGTCTTTCAACTCAAGGTGGTATGGTAGAACTACGATGATTTCTTACGTAAAATCATCTATGTCGCTGCGTGGGCTCAGCGCTTCAATCACATCGCTACTGGTACAAGTAGGCTTTCACCTTCACATTCTCAGGAAGTTCTATAGCACCGTCTCCCGTGAATAGTTAGTCGTCCCATAAAACACCACCTCCAAGACACTTGCCTGCGATGCCTGCGGCACGCCGGGCGCTGGTGACAGCGGGGCGGCGCTGCTGCTACTGCTGCTGGTGCTGCTGCTGGGCGCCGTGGAAGAAGACGACGAGGAGGACGCGGGCGCCGTGCCATCCAGGGAGCGCACGTGGCCGTCGTAGCTGAGTGGGTTGTCGTGGTCCTCGAGCAAGTGGTGCGCCTCGGGGGCGCCCGGCCGGTGCAGCTGCGGTATCAGGTGCAGCCACAGCGACAGTCGGTGCGCGTGGTAGTGGTCCTTCACCTTGGGCTTCAACCCTGGGCCAGGCGCGGACAAACAAAAAGGGAGGGGGGTTGTCTATTCAGTACAGATTTCAGCCTTACCGACGCATCTCCAACTACGCAAGTACTAAGACATGGCGTGTATATGTAAGCACACCACCACAAGCGCTTTGTTACGGTGACGAACTGGAACGGCCAGAAGAGGACATTGTCGCCGTGGCTGAAGACGTGTTGCGAACAAACAGGATGACGAAACTATACGATAGCCAGAGACAGGCGTTTGTTAGTTTCCATGGCCTCTTGTGTTCGTCGTGCTCATTTTGCGCAACACGTTTACAGAGTCGCTAAAGCCTAAACCATGCTATCACCAATATGGCACTATAGGATGAATCCCGCATGAGAAGAATAAGCAATTTTTCGTAAGTAAATTATCTCATAGCAATAAGTGAACAGTGAGAAGCATGGCACCACTTGTAAGGGCTATCTTGTGGCAGCGATTGGGGGAGAAACCTTTCTTCAGCCAGCCTTCGCGTTGTACGTGTACCAGTAAGGCTTCCGGAAATACACATTCACCTTCAGTCCTCACTTTCAGATGTACGTGTCTCATAAGCAAAAAAAAAAATTATTTTTTTGCTTGCAGAAGCCTAGACGTCAGACTCTGGCGTTTTGCAGACACGCAGCGCCACCTGTCGAAACAGTTTTGATCAGTGCAAAGCCCGACTGCCTTGCACAGTTTGCTGCGCTACCAGGTGTAACTACAGCGTTCGAAACAACGATTGAGCTAAATATTAGGTGTATTTGCGCATTGAACACTTAGAAAAAGAGCTACGAATTTCTCTCCGCTAGTCAGACGCGTCGCCGGACCGCCTTGACTGCTGGTTAACTCGCCTGAACGACGGCGAAAACAAGAGCAGACGCAATAACTCCGCCCTCTACGAGAAAAGACGCCATTCTGCGCTACTGTTGCGTTGTGATTTGCCAGGGACGTAAATGACTCGATTTACTGATTTCCACAGTGTTTGCAAAGCACAATGGCGAGAGTGCTAAATACAGGCCGTTGCGAACGTGTTTGGTAAGAGAATTACTCGCGTTCTCCACAGCCGTTCGCATAAGTAAGTGTGACAATGTATAAGTCTCCTGCTATTGTTTTGAGTAGCCTTGACGGATAACCATGGTAACCTTTATTATGAAGCTTGACAGACTCTTTGACCGCGGAGCGCGACGTACAACCGTAGACAGGTGACGCCTGGCGGTTCGTGTGTCGCACACGTCGCGACCACCAGTAATCTGAAGTTATCGCCACCATAAAGCACTACGCACGTAGGACTTTGAAGGCTCTAAGTCACAGCTTTTGCTGGGAAATGCGAACACGTGCGTCCTACAGGTATATCGTAAAATGATCGCAACCACAATCAGTTTTTTTTTTTTTTCCATTAGGCTCTGCCATTACCGGAGCTATCTCGGAGCCACCGGTTTTGCCTTTCGTTGAACACTGAGAAAGTGGACACGCATGTATCCCCATTTGCACTATATACAAACGGAATACAACCGTCAACAGAGCATTCCAACATGCGTAATAGACACGCTTGCTGGATTCCGGGCCGACCGGTTGTGCGCTCGCGCGCTCCGCGCGCTTGCGATCTCCGGCGTCAGCGTGGCTCTGGCCGACTGGGCTCGCCCTACGTCACCTCCTGCCGCCGACGACCTTCCACCTCCGACGACAGTGTAGCTCTGACTTACTGGACTTGCTCTACGCCATCTACCGACACCGAAAGGAGCTCTCGCAGGTGTGCCCTGTCCTCGGACTCCAGTGACCGTGCTCCCATCTTTCCTATCTCTTCTATCCCCTCATTTTGTCGTCTCTCGCTCTGGCTTACCACCTCACGTCTCTTCCTCTCTTCTCCTTCTTCGGCTTTCCTACATCTCTACTCCTATCCTTTTTATCCCTCCTCGCCCCCATTCCTCGTGAGCTACTGTGGCGGTGTCGCTCACTGAAGCAGACAATAACGGGGCTCACTTTTCTCTTCCTTTCTCTTTTTAAGAATTTTCAAGAATCAACATGCGTAATAAAACCGTTCAATGCACAGCAAGCGAGAAATCGATAGTGAACGCAACTGCAAAGCGAAAATCACCAGGGCAATTCATGCAGTATAAAGCGAGCTTCGTACCACTGATCGCATAGATGGTTCGTGTATGCACTTCCTCGCTTTCGCATCATGTGTATGCTCAAGTTTAACGCGTTTAGGCATTACAAAACGCACGTCGGAGTGCTTGCCTCAAACACGATGTCATCCGATGCTCGCTTGTATTTAAAATATCCGTTGCAACACGCCGAAATAAATGAAACATCTTTTGCACAGCACCCTCATTTCGTTTCGATGAGCTTCCTGTTTTTATGAAGCGAGGTTGGATTGAAAGAAGAAGCTTGCAAGATCCTTGATTTTCAGGAAACCGCGTATCAAGACCAACGAAAGAGGAGGGTTTATGCACGTTCGCTGGCGGACGGCTCTCTGTGCACTACCCATTTATGGCCGGCGCGGCGATGGGGGCGCTGGTGGCGGCGTTTTTCGCAGCGTCGCCTGGGTAGAGTCTTACGTCCCAGCCACCCAAACGGGCGACATGAATACAGCGGGCTCAACGCATTGGAAGAGAACGGCATGCTGTGACCTCTTTGTCCAGCGCTGATAAGGCGAGAAGCCACGGGTCTTTATATACAATACGCCATTGATAAAAGTTCTCCTCTCACCGATGAGTAGGTACTTCTGGTGCGCCGGCTCGTAAGGTGGCCAAGCGATGCGCTCGAAGCGCCCTTTGGCATGCAGCTCGCTCCCGGTCAGACCGCCGCTGTGGCCCGTGTAGCTGGGGTCCCTGCAGAGTGGCGGTTACCGTGTAGAATATTTAACGCCGCAGTATATGTTACAAAACTACGATCCGTCTTTGAGGCACGCTACTGGGGAACAGTAAAATGGTTTCGGCCACATGGTTTTCTATAGCGCGCACACAGCACACAGTACACAAATGCACCTTTCATCCTGGTTGAATGCGGTAAGCCCGCCCTGAATTGAACTCGTGACCTTGTGCTCATCAGCCAACGTCACAGTGTTAATACAGATTTTGTTTAAAAGGCTTGTTTCCTTCCTCCAAAATCTTTCCAAATTTTCCTTCTTTCCTCGTACCATTGAAGAGTGGAACGATTTGCCTGCAAGCAGTTTACACTCTCCCCATCTTATTTACGCTGAAATTTGAAGTTGTTTTTCTAACTATTCCAACTATTTCCTCTTTTCCCTCCCCACTCTTTCCTTTTGTTGCTTTTGTATAAATATGTACGCTTTCCACTTTTTACTCTCTTTATTGTTGATGTTGTTTTGAAATGCGTATGACAACTGTATTATCTTGCCCCTCCTGCTTTGGCCTCTGGCCAGCAGTATTTGTAAATAAATAAATAAATAAATTTTAGGGAAGATTGATCCAGATTGGTATGCCAAGGAATCTCTTCAAATTAAACTGCCCTCCAAACAGGCTAGGTTACTCGGCCAGAATGCCGATTAACGCCAAGCGAAGGAAGTCATTAGAAAGATAGTTGGCTTTGATACACGGTCGCAAGAAGGAAAGAAGTCATGGTTTGGCGCCAAGGGCGAACCACTGAATGCGATAGCAACGAATTGGAATATCACAGGAAGAACGGCAAGCACCTCGAAACTTGCAGAGCGCCACTCAAACACGAAGGACGCACACGAACACACGCAGCACAAGTGCTAACGAACAATTGTAACTGCTCGAAGCTTGCAGCGCGCTGCTCAAACACAAAGAAAGACGCTCAGTGAATGCCCAGGTACACACAGGGCGATCGCGAACCAGCAATTGTCACATTCGTAGCTTCTTTGTGTTTGAGCTGCACCCAGCAAGTGTTGACTGTGCGCAGCCTAACAATCCTAAATTGATGATATTTTTTAAAAGAGTGGCGCATAGAGTGTGTCCTCCGAAATTGGCTTCTGCAACGAGTCGGAGCTAATCGCGGAGGCCACGTGTATAGCGATCTTCCTGTCACGCGGTGGCGTTCGACGCATCGTACGACATGAGTGTATGACGAACTTGGATGGCATGTCATCACAAGAATATCATAATCGGCTTGTCTTGTACGCCCTCTGCTTCACGTAAATCTATTTCCACGGTGCTCGGAGGCGTTGTTTTAACGTTAGGCCCGTGGAGCCTCCAGTCTGCGTTCCCTGACGCACGGTGGCGTTCAACGCCTTGTTTACTTATGTTTACCCGGCTTTCTGCATTCCAAATGAGCACAGAAATCGGTCACTTTAGCGCGTCTCAAGAGCAGTTCTCTAACTGAAAGAAAACGTAGGGCCGTTAGGGCCGACGAGCCTGAATGCGCACCCTTCGTGCGATTTCGAGGGCGATAATGAACACCTTGTGCTCGGAGAGAGCTTCAAAGCTGCTGTGCCAGTTGTCCGCGATCATAACAGGCGGTGGCGAGCTTTGTGCTGGACGGAGCCCATGCGCTGCGACATCGCTACAAACAGCTCAGTATGTCGACGTCACATACCCGGTTTACAAACGTCGCATAGGTCTATAGCCCTGCTGTGGGCGCAATCAGGTCCATGATGATGATCACGAAGACGAGAAGGATGATGAAGATAATTATTATATGATGCTCATGGAGTTGTTGATTTTTTTTTCACGGCTTAAGGAAGAACGGAATTCAGCAATATGCAAGAGACCACTTAGGATAGAAATTTAGGAGAGAGTATTTCGCGCTGGAATTTCCGAGCACTGCAGTGGAGCCAGGTTGATGATCATAGTGACGACAAAGAGAAGCATCGTGATAATCATTATGCTGCTGATGATGATGATGATAATGATCGTATAGAGATGGTGATAGAAAATTTTTTCACGAAGACAGAAAGTAACAGGCAGGACGTACCCAAACTTGACGAAGTTCGTCCAGAACGAGACGGTGGCCTCGGCAAGCGCCTGCTCTTGCCTGCTATAGTTGCGGCCGAAGTGTCCCAGCGCGGCGACGAGCGGCGCGCCGAACACGAAGGCCAATTCCTCGCCATGCACGCATCCGAGCCGGCTCGGGTAGTCCGACGAGAGCTCGGCCTGGTGCGCGAACACGTACAGGAAGGTGGCAGCGGCGCGGGACAGGAGGCCCGCAGTGCGCACCAGCGGAGCCACCACCAGGGCGTCACCCACGGCCTCGCCCGTGCTGTCCAGGATGTTGAGCGGGTGCTGCACCAGGACGATGAAACGATTGAAGAATGAAGTCTACGCAGGCAAACCTGACTTAGCCTAACGTAAACAAAGTTAGGTACTGCTGATTGGGCGAGTTGGTGCCTCTGATTCATGTATTGCTTAAGCGCAACTCAGGTTGAGCATGAAGGAAATGGACATAGACAAGGATGGTAAAAAATGGGGGACAGGATAAACACTAACCCATTCGCATTTATTTTCCCTTCCTCGCTTACGGTGTTTTTTATTTGTTTATCAAAAATTTCGGCCATGTGGTCCAAGCAGGCAGGATAAAAAAGAAATAGTGCGTACAGAGCACGCCTGTAGTAAAGATTAAGTTATAATATTGAATAAATAGGGTGAATTTATTTGGCAAAACACTACAAAACAAAGAAATAATAATGAAGATTACGATGTCGATTTGGTTATACAATTCCATTCGATTGTAGTAAACGAGATTTCGGCCTCGTATACGCCAGCGCGGTTCTTTATGCTCAAACTGAGTTGTGCTAAGGCAATGCATGAAGTGAGAAAACCTATCCAGTTTCGTCAGTGAGACTTTCCTAGTTCAATGACACACACACGCACACACACACACACACACACACACACACACACACACTGACCTGGAAGGGTTTCGTCCAGTCGGTGTACTCGTTGACGATGGTGAGAAATATCTCCTGCTGGTGGAAGGAGAAGAGGTTGCGCACCAGCGTGCGCAGCAGCCGGTCCCGCCGGTCCGCCTCAATGCCGTACTTCTCCTCCGAGGCGCTCACGAAGAAGTACGACTCGAACCGCGACACGCCCATCATCAGCTCGAGGCGGCGGCCCGACGAGGCGAGCGACTCGGTCAGCTCCAGGGGCTCGGCGCGCAACACGATGCCGTCCACGGTGGGGCCGAACGCGCTCAGGTGGTCGGGCACGGACAGGGGCACACGCAGCAGGTCTCCCACCGGTCGCAGCCGCAGGCACTCGACCAGCCCTTCTTCTTCGGCCACGGGGCAGTCCAGGGCGCGGGCCACGTGACGCGCGTGCGCGTGCGCGTCGCGGGCCAGCGCCCACGGACTGAGCGCCGAGCCGGACATCAGGAGGGCGCGGTGCACCAGCGACTGGGCCATGGGCGCCAGCAGGAGCAGGTGTGCCATAGCGGCGCCCGTGCCGTGGCCAGCGAGCGTCACGTTGGCAGGGTCACCGCCAAACTCGGCGATGTTGTCGCGGATCCAGTGCAGGGCCGCGATCTGGTCCAGCAGGCCGTTGTTGGCCCGCGCGCTGTTCCCCATCGCCGGAAGGAAGCCTGCGAGATAGTTGATGATTAGCTCCAGTCGCGACACACGAGAAAACTACGAGGTTCCTGAAAATACATCTGAGAACATTCAGCGTCCGGTCAACACGTTCTTCTATGTTGGAGATATGAGCTCCCAAGGTTAGCATGCGGTCCAATGCTATCGAAGTAAACGATGTTTTCGCACAACAGGCCATACAGTCTGGTTGACCGCGAGACCGAGCTGGTCATGACATTTTTTAGTAGAAAGTATCACTGCAGATTTCTCTGCTGAAAAATAAGGCATTATTGAGGATCAGAGTGAGGCAAAAGTGCAGGAAAATATTGAGTCATAGAGAGATCAAAGACTCTTTACCAGAGGTTGACGCTGGAGCCAATGTTCTGAAGAGCGGTCTTGCCTTCTTCAAGGCAGTTGCTGCGATAGATGTGCGCAGGACCTCAGCGCTCACTCCCTCCTTACTAAGTCAAATTGTGGACCCGACTTTGCGCCGCCCTCACCCCTTTCTTAGGTTTTCGCAAGCCCACTTGTGGAAACGAAGACTTCAGCCATATCCCTGCCCAACCATTCTTAGATGCGGAGCATCTCTTGCTCGGGTTTATGTCCCGCGGCGTGGGCGTCCACACTGACACTACGCATGCGCAACTCTCCTCCTTCTCTCTCTCCAACAGCTGCGCATTACTCTCTCCACTTTTCTCCTACCACCTGCTTGCGCTTTTCCCGCGTTCTCGCTTCTCCTTTCGCGGTGCATGCGCTCCAGTCTCTTTTTTTCCGTCAAGTGTGAATATAAAGCGGACGCGCATGCGAGCGCTCTTTATATACTGCTGCTACGTGGAAACGTCCCACACTCTTTAGGAGCGTCGCCCCTAAGAAATTCGTAGCGTGCGCGTTAACTAGAAGCGGACTGCGGGTCTCTGTGTCCAATTGTAGTATTTTGTCACTCAGTGCCCGTTAGCAGCGACTGGCATGTTCCAGTAGGAAACACCGGTCCATCGCTGCGCGCTTTGCGCCTCCCTAGGTTTCTCTCCTGCGCAACGCCACGATTAGCGCCAGCGTCAACGCCGCCGCCAGTGTAAGCGTTAGCTCCCGCTGCTTCGCATCTGCACATGGTTCCCTTTAGTGGGAGGCTGTGTAATTATTTTTGATTTAGCGATATTCAGGTAGTTCAGTGTAATTTCTTGTTGCTCTCAACGCTAAGTTGCGTAGCTCCATTTCATAAGAAAAAATCAGCACAGGCGTGGTATCTGCTACATGTTGTGTTGAGCACCGAGTGCCTCTCAAATTAACACCTTGGTAATGCAGCCACTTCACGGTTTTTTTTTTCACACAACTTACAATGTCGTTATGCAACTTTGCATCCATCTCTTAGCGCTCGGTTTGCCCTCAAATAAACCCAAACTTTCAAAACACGTTGAAGTGCACGAATGCCTTGGTCTTCGCCGCGTAAGAAAGCATGAACCACTATACATGTTCCTTCTTTCCAAGAGCGAAGTTAAAACGAGTAATAGAGATATCAGCGTTGTCCAGAACAGAATAAGCTTCTGTTCTCGTTCTATCAGCCACCAAAACGTTTTTTGTAAAAAAAAAATTGCAATTTCAATACAATGTGAATCTCGAGAAAGTTGTTTCTTACATACAGTCGTAACGGGTTTGCGTAATTTCAACTACCTTTCTGGACTGTTTCTTGCTAGCTAATAACGACGCTTACGCGAGACAGCTGGCGCACAGCAACATTTGACACGTCACTCAGCATTAGCTCTACCAACGCTTCGCGCGCTCTTACCGAGGATGCCGAGACGGAAGTTGATGGTGACCACCACCACATTTCCGGCCGAGGCCATAACGGTACCGTCGTACGGGTTGCCGGAGTTCCATTCGTACGACTCGCCGTGGATGAACATCAGCACTGGAAGCCTCACAGCGTCTCGGCCCACTGCACCATCATACAAAAAGAGAAATGAACGGGTTTATAGAAAGGCAAGTGTGTCTACTACTCTATATACGCTACCGAAAGAGAAGAGGAAAGAAAAGGAGTGATTAGTACTAGTAATTAGGAAGAAAACCAAGTGGTCCATAAAACCAAGTGTTAAGGTCGGTTGCTCGTGAAAAGACCCAATGCTGCTCCGTGCGCAGCATTGGGTCTGAGCACACGAAAACAATGCCACCAGGGAATAAAGACGAGAGACGGACAAGCGCATTTAGCCCTACCGCGGTAGTCCAGTGGTTAAGGTTGCTGACCCGCAGGTCGCGGGATCGAATCCCGGCTGCGGCGGCTCCATTTTAGATGAAGGCGAAAATGCTGTAGGCCCGTGCGCTCAGATTTGGGTGCACATTAAAGAACCCCAGTCGGTCGATATTTCCGGAGCCCTCCAGTACAGCGTCTCTCATAATCATACGGTGGTTTTCGGTACGTTAAACCCCACATATCAATCAATTAACAAGCGCCTTTATTTCACGCTGAAAGCTACCGTAAGAATGAACCCACTCACCGAACAAGGCGCTCTACGGAATTTCCTCACCAGGAAGTGGTCCGCTATCGACTTGCTCAATCAAGTCAAATTCACGACGCTTTCACTTGAAATTAAACCTACTTCATCATTAGTACAAACAATGTTGAGAACCACGAACAAAAAGCCAGCAAGGCTTGACGTAGTCCCTGTCCGCCCCCCCCCCCTTTTTTTTTGAGGCAGAGACAAAACAACAAATGGTAAAGGCAGTTTAACATTAAAACATAGAAATTCTAGGTTACTCTCACTCATAACTCAGAAAATACATGATTACACAGACTTATGAATTGTGTTTGCCATCAATACACAAGAAAAAGCTCAAAAGCAAGCAAAGTTAAAACTTAAAAAAAAAAGAAAACGGAAGACTACCACCGGTGAACCTCGTCAGCGCTAGTCGCCATTGGACAGCCGGCTTGCGTAATTATATGTACAGCATCCGGATTGGGCTGAAATTTTCTCTTACGATCTATTCTAGCGCATCCACGGGGTAAGCTACCTAATTCCTACTCCCGTATGCGCTGGACAAGCGCAACAAAACACGTCTACGAGCGCTAACACATACACACCAGCGTCCCTAAAACCCGACAAGACGCGTCGCAAAGAACTAAGGCAAACACCGGCGAACAATACTCGTTGGGATTGGTCGGAGCCCCCGAGGAACGCCGTACGTATACCTTACTTTAATGAGAAGAGCAAAGCGAACAATAAGTCCGCACAGTACCAACAATATCGATGCGTGCAACATCCACGCAGCCTTAAATCCCCGAGGTCCGCGACAAGAAGGTCTCGGAAACACCGCTAACGTCGAGCGTAGCGTTTCGTTCAGCGAGACGTCCGGGGCGCCCGCAATATGCACGAGCGTCTTTGCATTTCTGTCCCCCATCAAAGTGGTGCCACAGTTTGGGGGGGTTCACAGCGAGAGTTAAGGGAACGAAAATGAACCTGCAACCTGGCGTCATTAGCATAACGGAGTTGAGAGCGAGGAGGAATCCTTGTGGAATTATCCTCTTCCTAGTGGACCGTACTGAGATCGAAATGAACCGAAAGTCATAAAAAAGAACTAAAATGAAAAAGAAGAGAGTGAGAGCGTCACTGTCCTGCTTCGCTCTGTAATTCTCTCTCGAGTCTGCGCACTGCAGGTTTATCTTTCTCCCCCCCCCCCCCCCCCCCGTCCATTTCCAAGATTCGTTCCTAGTTAGCGCGACTGCTTCTCGATCAGAGCGAGCCTTTCGGTGACGATGGCTTTTCCTGCATACACTCTGGGGAGCAGTGAAACCCTTCTTGCAGGGGCAGTAAGACTGAAAGAACGTTGGCTTCTAACGCTCCTTTATACTTTTAACTTACTTTTTTTTTTCAAGAGTTCGAGCAACTACGCGACTGTGGATCGAAGTCGAGACCGTAAGACCGAATAGCGACTTAGAAAGACGACAGGGAACGGTAAGATGGCGGCCAGGCTGGGCGTAGACGTCTCGTCTAGTTGCGCAAGCTCTGGTGAGCTACGCTTAAGGCAGATAAACGTCGGCCGTTAACTTTGAGAGCAAAAAAAAAAAAAAAACGTCGATGAGGATGAGAATCTGAGACTATATAGGAAAAGAAATAATGTGTTAAACAGGAAAGCATCAAAGCATTCACGACAACCCACGAAAACCGCCGTGCAGGGAATTAAACTAATGAAAGCGCGGATTGTGTTAGGTTGTGCTAGGCCCAAAGGATCTGACTATTAAAAAAAGTTTGAAGTTTGAAAATAGTTACTAAAGTATACTTGCTCGTCATTCACAGGTGATCAATGAATGAATGAACAGAATAATTTCGGATCATAGATGGAGAACGGCAGGTGTATACAGAAATGGTAGACACGGAACGGTCACCAAGTGTTCCGGGAAATGAATCAGATTCTGCTTCAAAAAGAAGAATGTTTGGTGCAGATGTTCGTGACATTACGCTGTGACTGAGGCCGTGTGTTCTTTTCAAGTGATGTCGCAGATCACACTTGCCGCAAAGTTTTGTCTGCTTGGAAATTGAACCCAGTTTCTGAAGATGTAGCCGGTCGATTTGTTCTTTAGTAAGACACTAGGACATGAGTGTCATAAAAGTTCTGTGTGAAACTAATGAGTAAGCGACTGTGTATGCGTGTTGCTCTTTAAAGGGAAAAAAATTAAGTGAAAGAGGAATGGCTAGTTTTTCCTTCAAGTTAACGATTATATAAGCTATTTTATTGCCGTTGCTTCCGTAATCCTCATTGCTAACCTTGAGTGAAAACACGAAATACCGACTTTAATTAAAACCTGACGGGAAAGAAACTGTAACCTGAAGTAGTTTCCGTTTCTGCGCGGCAGTTCCTTTTCAAGACGTTTCACTTCCCGCTGCAGGCGGTGCTCGTTAGTCGCTTGTGCAATGAACCTCCCCGATTCGACGACGTTCTTTGTGTTCGGCTGCCGGGGTTTAAAATTCTAGATGATATCGAATGTACCGCGGGCGCAATATCTCGCGTGAAGTAGCTTGTTCGACAGTCTTTCGAAAGAATACGTTGGCCTTGCCTTACCTCACGGTGCGGAAAACAGTTAATAGTTTCCTGCTTCGGCCAACGATTAACTAAACTAAGAATCAAAACGCTTTTCCGGTCGTTTTCAGTACGCACAAATATATCTAAAAAAAAACAGGAGATAATGAACGCCGGCGCTATCGCATTATTAGAAAGCAATATCGCGAAAATCACTAGCATAAAAAAACTTGCATATCAGACACACGTTCGGCCTAAATTGGAATACGCTTCATCTATCTGGCACCCCTCACAAGCATACCTCCCCTACGAATTATAATCCATCCATAATCGCGCTGCTCGTTTCATAACGTCAAACTACTCGCGTAAATTTAGCATCACTGAAATCAAACGCACACTTTTCCTTCCATGTCTCCAATCAAGTCGAATCATCTCGCGTCTCTGCTTGCTTCACTCTTTCTATTATCACCCACTTGCCAGGCACCCTCGACTTCAACCCCCGCCCCGAATCTTGCCGCGCCTCAACCACAGCAAACCAATCGCACACATTCAGTGCCACACATCATCGATGAAAGATTCCTTTTTTCCCTCATGCAATAACCCTGTAAAATACCCGACCCGACAGTATTGTTTCGTCCACCAACTGCACGACTTTTCGCGAAAAAAATAACAATGCATCTGATCTAAATAGAAATGAATTCCTAGTTGAACCGTGTTAGTAACTAACTTTTAGTGACCCATGCATTATGATGCTGATTAATTGTGTATATTGCTGTTTTATTTCCAGTCTACGGTAGTTGTTGTTTTTTCTGCTTGCTTATTTTCTTTCTTAGAGATGTTTCCCTCCCCTTTTTCGTCTTTTCTTCCTTTTTTGGCGTTTGTGTGCTTAATAGTCTCTCATATATTGTTTGCCCCCACCTTATGTAACGCCTCCGGGCTCTTAAGGCTTCAATAAATGAAATGAAATGAAAATACATCACAGCGAACAGCTTCGCAAGGTGGTGGATAGTGCGATCGTGTAAACTCATTGCTATACAATCAAAGCCTTCGAGATCGAGCATCCAAATTGCACGCGCTCCCTTATTTCAGAGGTCATACAAATGCGCAGCGTGCTGAGTAAGTCCTCGCGGCCTCACCTGTAAAAACTGCATTCTTTTCGTGTGCCAACTATAGAGGAAACCCAATTTAGCACCATGTGTTAGACTGGCTGCTGATGAACGTATGCTGTGCGCTCGCGCTATATAGCACGAGACTTCACCAAAGAGATTATCGCTTTCGTCGGATAGGCAGCTGTTGTGTACCGGTCTCCTATGCGCTTATAATAATCATGCCAGGCAGAGAGTATCGTAGTATGGAATTTCATGGTGTCAGCCCACTCGCATGACTGCGTGTGAACCGCCTGCTGCGAGAACCATAGGCTCGGTTTAAAAAAACAATGCGACGCTGCGATTCCAGCTCTAAAAATCTGCTCCGGCTTTCGAAACTGGACTAAGAGGCTAACAGATGATGCTCTTAGCAGCGCAACGGGTGGCCTCAAAACAAAACTGTCCGTTTCATAGCGCTTCTGAGCGGCTGACGTCAGCGCTGCTTGCTCCGGAGCCAAGTTGTTTTCGCGCTTGTACTAGTGAAACTTCCGCGCTGAGGCTGTAAGAAATATGATGATGTACCTTCCTGGACAGAGCAACCAAGCAACCAAAATAATGCGTACAGAGTCACTGCTCTTCTAAAAGCACAGAGTGATTATGCTTTAGTCCGGATGTTCGTTCCCTATTTTGCACAAACCTCTTTCGTAGGAAGAATGAGAGAGAGAGAGAGAGAAAAGAAAACGCGCAGTAGCAGGAGAAGTTTAGAAAAGGGAAAGGAAAGCAGCTCAGACGCCTTTTCGTCATCTTTTATATTTTTTTATCTCAAACCTCGGTAGCTTTCCGCACCAACGTCAAAGCCTGCTCCTGCATTGTGAACAAAGGCCGCTTATACTCACGCAACATATGACGTATGGCGCCACGCAGCCGTGAACCAGGTTTGGCGGGCACCCCTGTCGGCAGCCTAAGGCTTATCGGAGAAGACCATCGCTACGTAAATGCAACGCAAGCAAGAGCTGATATAGGTTCGTCTTTGCAGGACGGATATGGGAAAGAGAGAAAGAATCTACAAGCGTCGTTCGAGGCAAATTTGAAGCGTTTTTCAATAGAGTGAATAACAAGAGAGAAAGTCGCAACGGGGCGCGTGCTTTCGATAACGCTGAAATCACACGTCATTTGATGATGCAATGATGTCCTTCAATGAATACAGATTAAACTGAGTGGAGCCTAAAAAAATAAATTAATAAAAATAAAGAACCTATGAAAAAAAAACACGGGCTCATTAGACGACGTTCAAATGGTTCGCTGTGGGCGCCCACAATCGCTCACCCACGCAACGCTAACGTCAGCATCGGCCCCATCTCCCAATACTGCCGTCATGTGACGTCACAGGTTGGCGCTGAAGCCAGAGGACTCCGCGAACTGATTACAGGTTGGCGCTGAAGCCAGAGGACTCCGCGAACTGATTCTCGGGAAAAAAGTCATACACAGCGCTACGCATGAATGCGCGCACAATGTGCGCAACGAAGCCCGTCTTTTTCTTCGCCCTTCTTTCCTCATCCGTCAGGCACGTCCTGCTCGCAGCACTCCCTACGGAGAGATAGCGGAGAAGGCGCTCGGCATAGCTCGCGGTGGAACAAGCGGGCGCGGTTCTTGGCCCCTGCCTTCCTGGAAATAGTTTCGCGACATACACAGGTGTGACGCAAGCGATGCGACTTGAGAGGTGAGAAAGTCGAAAGGGCGAAAGGAATATGATTAGAGGAGGAGGAGGAGGAGGAGGAGGAGGAGGAGGAGGAGGAGGAGGAGGAGGAGGAGGAGGAGAAGAAGAAGAAGAAGAAGAAGAAGAAGAAGAAGAAGAAGAAGAAGAAGAAGAAGAAGAAGAAGAAGAAGAAGAAGAAGAAGAAGAAGAAGAAGAAGAAGAAGAAGAAGAAGAAGAAGCGTTTTAGAGCAATGCCTTGCTATATACGAAATGATGTATTCATTCGTAAACTGTGGGCACAGCTTGGATAGAAATATGTGCACGCGAACATTCTATCGTAATATGAACTCCTGCCAACGAATCGTAGATTACTATGTTATTTGCTTTCACTTATCTTAGTTTGCTACATATTTTTTCATCACTTGCTAATTTCTCTTGTCGGGCAACCACTTTTTTTTGCTACAGAACATTATGAAAATAAGGTGGCCAAAGTGACATAAATCTCAGCCGCGCCACAGCAGGCCCCTTGAAGCGGAGCAGAATAGGGAGGGGGGGGGAGGGGATAAACAACAAGAGGGAAGGCAGGGAGGTTAACCAGGCACATGCCCGGTTTGCTACCCTATGCTGGAGGAATAGGAAGGGGGCATAAAGATGAGAGCAAAATAGGACAGATAATCAAGCCAGGAGGACACTGCACATAGTCCGTGATGAACTGAGGCCAGATTCACAAAGCCCCGCTATGATTCACAATGTTCGCTTCTATTCCTACTCCTTCGCAGTTACATCAAGCTGAAAAATTTTCTTTTGATGCTCCTCGATAACACTAGCTTAATTGAGAATCTCTAGACTGGCCTACGTCACAACCATTATATTTAATGTCCCACCTGTGCATATCAAGACCATTTCCTTTTCTGCCCTCTCGCTCCTGTAGCCTTTCTGTCCTGTATCCCCTTTTCATTACAGCCTGCAGGCGCCTATCGTGACGCCGGCGGAATTCTCTGTATTTAAACGAAGAGCTCTCTCTCTCTCATGTTCCTTAAGAACACAAGAAATATGCACACCCTAATATCTAAGCCTGTTTTCTCTAAATGAAAATGTGAAAACGCTTCATAATTTGATCCTCTACGCGAGAGATAACATAATAATTAGCAGACCCCGAGTCTCGGTCAGATCGGCGCACCTGTTATCAGAGCGTCCAGCCTCGTGAGAGAGTTTTGCAGACGGCAGAGGCGGATTAAGGAGGCCTCGCTAGGTTACGGCGCGATCGATAAGCAGGGAGACTTGCTCCGCGAGTGCTCTGCGTCGCTTAGCAGAAAAGAGGCGCGCGCGTAGTTTTCTTTCATCGGGCTGCGTACGAGGGTCTCGTTGCTCCCAATCGGGAATTCTTGTGTTACGGCTTACTTACTTCCAAGGTGAAACTCGACGCCTTCGAAAGAGAGTAAGAAGACGAAGAAGGGGAGAGGTCGTCGACCCTTTTTCGATTCATTTTCGTCTCCGACCGAAGGGCGTCATAAAGGGACGCGAGGCGACGGTCAAAGACTTCTCTAGCACCGCGCTTCATAAGGAGACGTTCGGCTGGGTGACTGAAGGCGGCACCTCTGACAGGACAGTCCACGTGATTTGTGCGAGCGAGCGCAGCCCAAAACACACACACAAAAAAACACGCGTGTACGTATACAAGCGCAAGCATCTCATCCACTCCCCAGAGCCGCGCCGAAATAGACTAGCTTCTTTCCCCCAGTGCGTGCTCTTCAGCCTCCTCATCCTCTCATCCGCATCCCGCTCTGCGGCGCGAGGGACCAGATTAAGCGCAGCCTCGCCTCGACCCACAGGAGCGGCTTATAGGCGAACGCCTCCACGGCAGAGGGCGCCGCGTGCGCTACCTACGCATCACGTCACCTTCAGCCAGCGCCAAAAGAGCGACGGGCAGCAGCGACTTAGGTGCGGGAGCAGCCAGTCCAAAAAAAAAAAAAAAAAATAGTTGAACTTTTTATCGCTCGTAACGAATTTATGTACCGCTAATTACCGTACACCGGTTTGAGTGTTTTGAGCTTATAATCTTCAGAGACGAATTAGCTTAGCCTCAACGAGAAAAAAATTAAGGGCAATTGAGGAATCATCTTTCCCCTTTGTTTTGAACAAACTGTCTTTGCCTATCCGCCTGTGTTTGGAGCAGCCGCTGCTCAACCATTCGATGCTGCCGTAGATGGGACATTATCTCGGCGAATATGGTCACGGATGTAAATACACGAAAGTTTATAGATTTACATACAGGTGTATAGTTATTCATGGGAGTAGTTACACTAAAACATTATGACGCGTTTGAATAGCACTATGCATCGTCACACTATGCATAGTCTGATTAGCACTATGCATAGCCTGATTAACACTATGCATAGTCGTGATCGCCATAGATTTTCCCACAATATTAACCAGGGAGAACTGTAGCGTAGCGATCGTTCAGCCACCGTGGATTCGCCTATAGCATTCGTGCTTCCTGATTCGAGCACACTTGTGGTTTTGTTTATCATTGTGTTTTGGCTTTTTGTTTGGGATAACAGAATGTCTCGTTTTCACTAACCTCGTGAGATAGACTGAACTGGTCAGCCTAAAAAGACCAGGTGGTGAAGGGGGACAACTGAACGTACCCTGCACTTCGCCTCGCGACAATGCGGCTTCGGGTCACTCGGAGCCACACAGAGCCACCATCCCCACGCTGGCTAAAGCGCCATGCACCGCAGCATTCGCAGACGCCAGATTTATCTGCAGTCTACTATAACGAAACCTTGCGGCGATTGCTGAACGCGCCAGGGGACGAGAGCTGAAGCAGTGCGTACGCCGTGACCTAGCGGGCAGGTAATCGCGTCATAATTGCGCGCAAGCGAGCTCCTCCCTCAGACCTTGGCTCTACCAACTTAGCCTGAAGATCTCTCCTGCATGGGCACGCACGTTCCCTAATCCCTTTGCGTAGTATCTGCTCCCTTCGGGATAATCTGTCTTGGATAAAAGAACGTCTCTGTACTGAGGGCATACGCGCACTGGAGTGGTCCTTCCATCAGTTGACCCCACAGAGAGACCAGTTCGAGGTGTTCTCGTCGGCATCGTTCACAGCGGTCATTTGTTGCGGCTTTGATCGACCAATGAGAGTGACTAAAAAAAAAGCAGGAAGTTCATTATGCAAAAGTTGAGCGAACATTGTCAAGTCAGTTCATTCGAGACGAAATGGAAGAGGCTTCTGCACTGTGCGATGTCGGCGAGCGTTTAAAGAACCCCACATTATTAAAATTATCGGGAGCTCTCCACTATGCGGTGTGCCTCATAATAGTCACCACAGTTTCTACACGTAAAACCTCATAAATTATTAATGAATAACTGCAGCCATCTTTTTCAAGTCACCTTAATCAGCTATTACCTAACCTCATATTTGCTTTTTCTTAATACTAATTACAAAACATGGGCCCTCTTTTAAAGCTTGTAAAACGTGCCAAGAAGTTGTCATGACGTTTCAGTAATGCGTTAATATTTTTCTGGGCTCCAGAGAGAGAGAGAGAGAGAGATAAAGATACAAGGAAAGGCAGGGAGGTTAACCAGACGCACATCCGGTTTGCTACCCAAACCGGATGTGCGTCTGGGCTCCAGCTACGAAAGAAACCCAACACCTGTGAAAAAAATTGGCAGCATATACACGGAGTGAATGATGGGGAGTGGGGCGAACCATTCGTCCGTCCATTCGTTCTTGCTTCCTCCGTCCATGCGTCCACTCACTCGTCCGTGCATGCGCCTGTTCGTGCGTCCGTCCCTGCGTTCGTTCATGCATCCGCCCCTGCGTCCGTTCATGCGTCCATCCATGCATCTGTCTGTGTGTCCGTTCGTCCATCTATTCAAAACTCCAAGTACCACCATCTCGCATCTTTTCATCATATATTCCCCACATAGAAGCAGTGCTATCCAGCGGACATACCAAGAACTAAACGAGAGGTGGCACACGCACACTTTCTTACGGCTTGCGCTTCGGGTCTACTTCCCACCTTTAACCACCTCATTGTATATACGAGTTCACTGTATTCATGGCACTGCGGCCCAACGCTCGCTAAACCTTTCTAAAACCAAGGAAGTCACGCCCAGCGAGCATAACGTAGCAACCCTTTCTTGTCAGATAGTGCTCAATGTACATGCCGAAGGCTGCATGCTAATGGGGATCGCAGCGTGCACGTTAACTAAAAGCCGAATGCTCTTGTCTCTTATTCCTCATTAGCAGTCATTGGCATGTATATTGAGCACTATTTTTTATCGTTCAACAACGCACAGACGAAATTTCTCACCGGCATCACCTTGGAGGTCAAAATGTTATACTTGTTACATACTACAACGGCTACGAGGGACGAAGGGGTGTTGCTATAAGGAGCTTCGCCCGTAAAATTTATTCAATTACCCCCCAACATGTCTGAATAGCCGCGCTGTCCACAGCGTTTTCGAAGACCGCGTGTAGACTGACAAGCCACAAAAGAAAGAACAACAGCAGTGTTTTCAAATTTTTATAAGCTTTTTCTCATATTTACAAATGTATGGCGTCCATCGCCACGTTCACGGTGGAAATGGGCACCTGGCGCGTTTCTAAATGATAAGAAATGGGCAGGTGCGGATGGCGGATGCAACCACCATGGCCTCTCCACTGTCGCTTTTCTTCTTTTTTTTCTGGGGGGCGGGAGGGGGCACGTGTCGGTTTCATTCGCTAAAAAACGACTGACACGTGCGTCTATAAGACCACAAAAATTTCATCACATAGTACCCAACTTTGGCGTTTGTCAGGCCCCATTTTCCAAAAAAAAAAAACGAAAGAGCAAACCAGTCACTAAACTGCAGCGAAACTGTCTTTAAAAAATGATTATACCTATTTGATATATCTACACGAACAGACAGACAGACAGATAGATATGATTGATTGATTGATTGATTGATTTGTGGGGTTTAACGTCCCAAAACCACTATTTGATTATGAGAGACGCCGTAGTGGAGGGCTCCGGAAATTTCGACCACCTGGGGTTCTTGTGCACTCAAATCTGAGCACACGGGCCTACAACATTTCCGCCTCCATCGGAAATGCAGCCGCCGCAGCCGGGAATCGAACCCGCGACCTGCGGGTCAGCAGCCGAGTACCTTAGCCACTAGACCACCGCGGCGGGGCATAGATAGATAGATAGATAGATAGATAGATAGATAGATAGATAGATAGATAGATAGATAGATAGATAGATAGATAGATAGATAGATAGATAGATAGATAGATAGATAGATAGATAGATAGATAGATAGATAGATAGATAGATAGATAGATAGATAGATAGATAGATAGATAGATAGATAGATAGATAGATAGATAGATAGATAGATAGATAGATAGATAGATAGATAGATAGATAGATAGATAGATAGATAGATAGATAGATAGATAGATAGATAGATAGATAGATAGATAGATAGATAGATAGATAGATAGATAGATAGATAGATAGATAGATAGATAGATAGATAGATAGATAGATAGATAGATAGATAGATAGATAGATAGATAGATAGATAGATAGATAGATAGATAGATAGATAGATAGATAGATAGATAGATAGATAGATAGATAGATAGATAGATAGATAGATAGATAGATAGATAGATAGATAGATAGATAACGGGTCATAAACACAGGGCAATACCATGCTTTATAACAACGTTGATGAACAGTAAGTTCCCCTAAATATTGTACATGATACCATACTTGACCAGTTTTCATAAAACCGAAACCATTTTGTTAAAATCAAAAAATGTATTAGATCTTATTTATGTCATTGAAGGTATCATAGACGTGATCTCAAAGAAAGTTGTGGGACCATGCGTTATTAGGAGCACATTTTTCCCAGAGGCTGCTCAGGGCGTCGTAGCCCCCTCGAAACGGCGAGCTGTGTACGGAGTTAGCCTGCGAGAATTCCTGATGGCAATCGACTCCTTCCTCATCGGCGGTGAGGTGGAATAGGTGATTAGAGAAGATATTTATTTCTCAACACACGAGGCATACTGATCAATTCGAGGAGCGAATTCGGCAAGTTTTGGCCCACATAAATATGTGCCGAAGTGTGTCGAAAAACACCTCCAACCGTTTACAAAATATTACAGAATAACGATGGCACTTACGCGAAGTTTTACCAATGCATTACAATTCTCCTACTCAGAACGCAACTCACGGTAACCTGGTTACATATTTGAAGAGGTCACGCACAGGCAGACAGGGCCGTATGTTCAAATCTAACTCCGTACACAGCTCGCCGTTTCGCCATATTTAGCAAAATAAACCTATATACGAGCTGAAGGCTCCCGAGAGGTCAGCATGCAGCGCCTCAGTGCCTGCTCCCTGCACACTGCGCGCCCACCTCTGTCCAGGTTCTTTATGGTTTCTTCACACTCAGAGACAGTGTGGGTGGCGGCGGACGCGTAAACAACGTGACGTACGTACGTCTAAACCGTTCGTCCGTGAGCAGTTCAATTTTACCGATGTTTCGAGAGTGCGATGAAGTTGAGCATCGGCACTGAAGTCGCAAACAACTCCGACCCCCGTGACCCGGCCCACGTTGTGTACAACTTCGCCAGAGCTTGTAAGTTACCGCACTGCGTAATACATTCGCCCGTCCCGCTAACGTATACTTGCAGGACCAAGCCGGATTCGTTCAGCTTCAATGTGAGAGTTTATATTCATCTAACCTTTTCTTTCTGTTCCTCGTGGATGTTATCAGGTATACAACACTAATGGCTCTCATACATGACAACGTAAGAGAAAACATAAAGTGCCCATTCGTTTGTTTGTTTCTTGTGACTGAAATGTATACACTATAGAGAGAAAAGAGCGAATGCAAGCTTAATACGGAAAAGCGTGCGCAAACATACACAAACGCGGACATCCGAACGACCATAGGTGTGCGCTTGGGGGGTGCCCCCTCCCCCCTAACCACCTAAGAATGATGGGAGTGAAATCTGTCTCATGCTTTGACTTATTATGCAGGAAGACTCTGCGATGAATACCCTCCTTAGCCCCCTGACAGAGATCCCTGAGCACGCATATGGGAACGACCAATCGTGCAGCATGCACAATAGCAAAAGCACATCATATTGACAATGAGGAGAGTGCGGCTCGGGCTCACAACAGGAGCAAGTTGTTTTCTGTTTCATACAATATTGTTTCACTTACCTTATAAGTTCATAATATGTGTCAGAACTCAGTTTCTAAGCTTTATATTAGTTTGACTACTACGGTTCATTAACAAGTAGAACATCAAAAAAAGACTTTAACCATCCGTTTGTCTCTGAACTCATTCCGTGCGACCACATTATGATCGCAATAAAGTCTTCGCACTGCGTACTACGTCACGCTTATCCACTATAGCAGCACCCACCGCGGCCTCCGAAATTCAGGCGCCGGCGCCCCCACTCTCCGAGTCTGCCAGGCGCGCGTAACCACGCATACATTGGCGAACGTCAAAACTGCGCGATAAGAAAGTACAGTTAGCTGACGCCGACTACTGCGTTGCGCGGGTACTTTCAACCTTACAATGTTGGGCGAGTGCGAGTACGACCAACAGCGGCAGTGATCTGTATAGTTTCGTCTTTCCTTACTGAATGGCAACGATGAAGATGAGTGTTACGAAGTACCCTCCGAGTTGATGGCGACGTGTGACGGACAGGCATAGAAAATCGGCTTGTTTCGTTCATTTACATGTCTTCGCGTTAAAGTACAGAGTTGAGCAGTTGCAAAATATTAAATACCAGCTTGTATACGAGGTCCGTTATAAAACAAGGCACAAGAAAAAAAAAACGCGTTGAAACGGCGTGCGTTAGGAGCGACCTAGACGTTAACCTCATTACGTACAGTGAGGGCACATGAAGGGGCGGGTGCACGCGACGAAAATTACTACTGCATGGAAAGTGCTGCCTCTCATACGAGACAAACTTTACAGACGCGCGAAGCCTTCGGACGCGTACGCGAAACGCACGCATGCACGAACGAACGAACGCACGCGAGGAAGTGCGCTTGTTTATAAATAGCTTCGCTCTTCTCGGTACCCTTCCGAGTCGGCAACCACAAACTGCTCAACGTTCGCGCCATCGTTCTGGTAAGTGACAGGGTGCTCTCCGGTTTACGGGCGCAGCAAAAGGTTGCTTGCTAGCACGACGTCTCTCCGAGGACTTTTAAACCAGCGGAAACGAGTCTTTTTTTGAAACTAAAAAAAAAACAAAAACAAAAGCACGGACGCAGTTTGGGAAGGCGAGACACTCGCCGCCGTGTTCTTCCTCTTCGCATGAACGTGCCTGCGAGTGCGATTTGCGTTTCCTGGCACTGCAGAACGTGGCGAGGTTTAAACCTGCCGACTGCTAATTTGTCTGGTCTATACATAGAGGGCTAAGATGCCTGCTTCCGGGAGCAGTTCTTTTTCATACTGATACGGCATATTAGGGCGCGAGAGAGAAGAGAGGAAAGAGCAGGCGTAAGCTATTCGGTCATTCCAGCGACGCAGGCGGCGCCATGTAGCCGTGCTCCGAAGCTGTCACACGGTGATAAAACTGCGACGCAGTTCGGTCTCTCAGTAGTCATGAACAAATGAACGCGTCTTCACGCTCTGCGACGCTGACGTAAACGCTCGTGACATCACCGTCTCGTCCGCCATTTCTACCTTCCGGTGCGCCGCCTATAGTCGCTGGAATGATCGAATACATGGTGGCTCTCGTTTGCGAAAAAAGGTATATATATATATATATATATATATATATATATATATATATATATATATATATATATATATATATATATATATATATATATATATATATATATATATGTGTGTGTGTGTGTGTGTGTGTGTGTGTGTGTGTGTGTGTGTGTGTGTGGGTGTGTGTGTGTGTGGTACAGTGAAATAAATTGTAAAGAAAAGGATATAGCCTGTCGCACAATCCAAAAACACTTTAAACATTTGAAGACTACCACGAAAGGGAAGAATATCAGGAAGGGAGGATCGAGGGGGAGAGTCTAGAAGGCAACGACAGGTGCAGCTTTTTTGCGTGGCCGCCGTTCTGTGTATTTGAGATTGTTCGCGTCTGCTGAAAAAAGAAAAAGAGAAAAAAAAACAAGCAACAGCAACTCTATTCTATAGGGATACCATTGCTAGTAACATTTTTCTACAGCACGGTTTTTCGGTTGTTACCAAAGCGAAGAAAGTATCAACGTCTTGTGAGAACTTGTCCTAAATACGTGCGTTTTAAACGCATTTTATTTCTTTGGACGTTCTCGTTGGATGGAAGTGACGGTTACTTCTAATAACTCGCACTGCACGAAGGCATTACAGCGTCAGTTAAGCATGAGATTACGGTACGTACTCTGAAATTAATAAAATGAAACTAACACATTTTGACAAGGAAAAATTTTTCGGCAAGTAAGGAACTTTCCTTTAAAAAAAATATGTATAGATTTTTTTGAGGCGTCCTGCTACAAACGGTTTGCTGTCGTTTTCACTTCTTAACCCTCCCGCTACCTTGCGGAATTACGCTGAACTGACTTGCACAAGTCATGGCCTCCGCGCCACCACGCGATCTCAGAGACTATGCATTAGTGCTCCGATATTACTACAAAATAATGACGCAAATTTTATAAATATAAATAGACAATGCGCTCCTACTCCTCAGCTGGCATAGTGTGGAGTGAAGCTGTATTCACCGCAACGGATTTAACTGAAGGGTCCCATCATCGCCGAACAAGCAATGGCTGCTGTGTGTGCGAGGCTTCTTACCAGACGATAGTTATAGCGCGAGAACGAAACGACGACACAGAGACAAGAAGCGTCGTTTTGTTCTCGCGCTATAACTATCGTCATGCCATACCAACTAGTCCAAGCTGCCACACTTCTTACCAGACGTTCAGACCGAAGGCTCTGACGAGTGGACGACCCAGCCAGTGCTTGGACATTTTCCACCGTGTCTCTTTGGCAGTCTATGAGCTTAGGAACTGCAGTATTGGCTTTGTACGCTCTCTGGTTAATAAATTCCGCGTCATGAGATGTCGCCATTACATTGCCGTGTCTCCTTGTAACGTGGCATCCTGTAAGCGTTACTACACTTGAAGAGAAGCCGAACCTCGCTACGCTTTCCATTAGCGTTATCCTCACGTTTCGGTGTGTACTCAAATGCGTTGACACTCTGCCAGTAGATCCCAGCACGGCTAGACAAACGACATGCGATCATTCAAGAAACAAAGTTGTCCTCGATGATTTCCCGTCTGAGCACGCGGCGCCAAATGGTTAGTTTCTTTGGTGATTAATGCAGTGCACGACATCAAACGCTTTCAGCAATCCTTGCCGGCGTGTTAAGCGATCATTCAGGATTGCAAGTGGGATTTTTGCGGGGACCTTCGTTTTGAGTGATCACGCAGTTTTTCTTCCAAGTAAACGTACTCTCCGACTTATCCAACCGTTTTAACATAAGAAATAATTATGAAATTCGTAATTGCCGGGTCGAAACGGCGTACGGAAATGACAGAGGCAGTATACGTGATGACTGCCGCGCCTCCCTTCGTACTTTTCATTCCTCAGTTGAAAACATCACCTACGGAGGCGAGCTAGATTAAGAAAATTCTGCTTGAATATAGTACGTTCTAATTTCTATTCCGAACTCTGTGCAATGGTCAAGTGGGTGGCCGACCAAGAAACTCATGGTCACAATGAACGACAAAAAAAAAAGACGAGTTGAGTTGGCGGTCTAAAATTTCTTTCATGCAGATAAAAAAGGTACTTATCACCACATCGTATCTAGGTAACTCTTTCCTTAGTTTTTTTTCGCGAGACAGACAGACAATGACAGGCCCCACTAACGGGGACCTGTCATAACCGCTGGCCAAGCCCACGTAGAGGATAGAACGCCATGACGCTCCGCCCTCTCCCGGGCCTTCTGCATAGCCTGGATTCGCTTTCGGAGTATACCGTGCTTTTTATGGCCTTCTCTCATTTGGCCTCGCTCGAAAGTGCTTTATTCTAGCGTGTACCAAAATTCTGTGACGTGTTTCCGTCACAAAAATACGTCAGAAAAATGAACGCCATCAGCTGGCAAAGAGAAAATCTACGAAAAAAAAGTTTGGTCTACAGGTATTAAACCCAACCCCTCACAGTCCGCGACAGTGTATGAACAGTATTTAAACCACTATGCCACCATCAAATACACGAAGAGAGCTACACCAAACACATTTTATTTCACACTTTTACAGTGCTCTAGGTTCGCGGAGAGGTGCCGCCATCTGGACGTGGTAGAATGAAGTACGCAAGGCTCCGGAAATCAGCTCAGGGCAACATGTCGTCGCAACAACCATCCCATTTGGTGCATTTCCAGCAGTACAAGTGTAATTATTTGCGCTACAGTTTATTTGTGTTGACCAATACCTGTAGAACAAGCATTCGGACTCTCGAAAGCATCCAGGCTATGGCTCTGCGAGTCTGTCTGGGGCTACCGCGATGTTCATCAACAGCTGAGACAATCGAGGTCGCTAATGACTACCCGCTAAAGACGCATATCATAATGGAAGTGCTCAGAGCACACGTGAGGCATCTTACTCGTGCCCCTGCCCATCATCTTGCTTCACTGCCAGAAGACCGACCTCGTGCCTCATTTTGCCAGACAGTCTTGTAATATCGCACACGCATTCCTACGGGATATACAACTCCATCCAGAATTTCAACTTCCCCATGGAGTATGACTTATGCACATGTTGAACTCACGGTTCCAGGAATAGGGTCAAAAACATGGCTCTTGTCTCCAGCGCTAAAGCAGCTTTCTCTTCTCTTGTTATATAAGAAGTACAGTGAGCATACTCATCTATATACTGACGCTCCAACTAAAGTGGATGGGTCTGCAGGGTCGGTGATTTTTCCTGCAACAGCGACAACGGTGAAGTTTCGGTTATCCCACCAGACATCATCGACAGCTGCGGAACTTGCTGCTCTACGTAGCGCAGTTAAAATCATTAAACACCAAGAAGCCAAGAAATGGAGCGTGTTCACGGACTCTAAGGCAGCACTACAGTGTTTGATGTTGCATTAAGTCGGGGACCTCATGAACAACTAGTGCTGGAAATTAGAAAGCTGCGTCACCACCTCTTCGACGAAGGACACAGAATCACGTTTCATTGGCTTCCAAGTCACTGCAGCATATTGGGCAACGAACATGCCGATGCAGCTGCTCGATCAGCACACGAAGATGGTGAAGAAGAATTTATACCATTTTCAAGGACTAATGCTGCAATGACAATCCGAAAAATCGCTAATGCAGAATTAAAATCCATGTGGAACGCCGAGTGCTTACGGCACACGCGACTGCATAGACTGGACACGTCTCGTCGACTCCGGCCTCCGTCTGGACTCTCTCGACTCGAGACAACGGTGCTTTGCCGACTATGGCTTGGTGTCGCCTTCACCAAAGCTTTCGCCTTCCGAATCGGCATGGAAGACAGTGTTGCTTGCGGTCATTGAGACAGTGATGAAAGTATAGAGCACGTTCTCTGTCACTGCCCTCGTTACAGCGTGCAAAGACGGCAACTAGCTGCTGCGTTAGCTCGCCTTGACGACAGACCTTTGTCTGAACAATCAGTGCTGGAAAGACGACATGATTTGTGTGCTCACAGAAAATCATTCCCCCTTCACCTAGTGCAGGGTAGCAAACCGGATGGTCCATTTTCTGGTTAACCTCCCTGCCTTTCCCTCATCTTATTCTCTCTCTCTCTCTCTCTCTCTCTGTCTTGTCAACGCTTCAACACACAGCGAAGTAGTGGCTTTAGCCCAAGTCTCACTGATAGCATCCATCCATATTAAATAATATCTCTCCAACGTTCTCTCGGACCGCGTTTTTCGCTCACCCTGCGAGAATTAAACGCCAAGATTGAGAAGGCGCTGTATGCTAGAGGACAAAAACGACGAGCGTGGCGTTTCTCTTAGCGTTTCACGGCGCTTTCAAAGAGTTCATACCGAGTACCAGCGTTTATAATGGGCTTATTGATCTTTGCGTTGAAGTCACCACGTGAAATGTCAAGGTATACGTCGACAACTTTAGCTATACCGCAAGGGTTAAATCATGATCATGGGCATTAGTCGTCGGAGCCACGTGCCAGTAGTCATCAACGTGGGTGCACCCCCATCAAGCGGTGTTATATCTGCCGAACAGGAATACGCATTCTACAAGCTCTGAAATACAGGCGCGATCTAAGCAATCAACTCCTTCTGTGAAAACATGTTTCACTTTCGTGTTATGCCGATTCCTAGCACAGAGGTATGAGCCGTCCTTCTATTTTTTTTTTTAAGGACAACGCATCGCATTTCGCTGTTGCTTAGTTTTTTTGTTTAACATGAAACCATCGAGTCCGCGATAAGACACAAAAAGGAAATTGCAAATTCAACCACGTATAATGTTCCCCGAAATGTGACCGTTGGAACATCCAGTATGGCGGCAGTGTTTTTCTCGCGTAATTTCACACCCCGAAGGAGTATACTATACTATTCAGACAACATTTCGCAACAATAAACTCGAACGTTCTCCAAATCACCTACATTAGCGACGCCTACAAACCGGCTATAAATACGAGGTTCTCCACTCTTTGATTGCAGTATACTCTGCGAGGTTCAAAAGCAAAGAAAAACGTTAGATGTGCTCGATTATCGCGGATATGCAGCTTATAACGATTTAGGCGCGCATATACAAACCACCGTACATAGATGCTTTTATTTTTTTTACTTTCATCTCCTGAAGAAACTCATCACACAAGAGTGAAAGCGGAACGTTATGAACGTCACGGCCGACTCAACTATTTATAGTCTCCCCAAGGTGCTCCTTCCTCCCTCGAAGTGCGCGCTCGCAACGAGGGCAACTACACGGGTGCGCTTCATACTCGGCTTACTGTCTTGCCACACGAACCAAGAACGAGCGTTCCCGTTTTTTTTTTTTTTTTTTGAGATATTTGCGTCGGGACGAAGCAGCTGCGCAAATGGCGCTATACTCCGGAAAAACGAAACGAGGGCTCGAGCAGCGATTCGAACTCGATTTGGGATTACGAAGACTCGATGTTTCCTATTATTATTATTATTATTATTATTATTATTATTATTATTATTATTATTATTATTATTATTATTATTATTATTATTATTATTATTGTTGTTGTTGTTGTTGTTGGGCTACTACGCTGCAAAACGTGATTACGAAGGATTCCATAGTGGGCGATGCCGCATATTTAGATTACCTGTATTTTTGTTTTTGTTTTTTAATGTCCAGCATTGCTTAGCGAACTTCGGCGACTTTGAGCGTATCTATCTATCTAGCCGCTTTCGTTTGAGGGCTCTCGTGGTCAGCCCCTTAACTTGGCGCGAACCAAAATAAACACGGGAGGGTAAGATGGTTTGACGAATATGACGCGCTGGTCAAGACATGAATAATGTCCCATTCCCGTCACGTGCGTCGTCAAACACTTCCCGCCAGACAGTGGCACATACCCACGGGCGGGTATGTGCCGCTGGTATGTGGGTATGTGCCGCAGGTGATTGACACTTATAACGTAGTATCTACCCAGGAACGACGAGAACACACATGGGCAATTTCAACGCGTGAGCGTTAAGCACACACGACAACGGTGGCGTCGACCCAACGAAGGCATATAATAAATGTCAGTGTGAAGAAAAACCTGGCATAGGCAGCGCTGACCTTCCAACGAATAATGAATTTTAGTGTTCCAGCAGGGATCGAACCCAAGCATTCTGAGTGGCAGTCAAGCATTCTG
This sequence comes from Rhipicephalus microplus, assembly GCF_043290135.1. NCBI lineage: Eukaryota > Metazoa > Arthropoda > Arachnida > Ixodida > Ixodidae > Rhipicephalus > Rhipicephalus microplus. The sequence goes on along the minus strand of NC_134700.1, from coordinate 277,663,032 downwards.
CCACAGAGCTACGCCAGGTATCGGAACTTCGTTTCAGATAGACGCTAATCTTCGTGAAATGTCTATAGTGGTTCACGCTCAACATCCCTCCGCGTGCTTCGCATAACGTCGATTCCCATGTACGTGGGATCTGCCACATCTTTTTTTTAATGCACCTAAATCCCAGTACTCAAGCCTCCAGCATGTCAGCTCCGTCTAAATGCGACCACAGCGACCGGGATTCCATCCCGCGACCTTCGGCATAGTGTGACACAGAGCAGAAAAACACTAAATTTGGGATCTTCTTGAAAACCGTCGTCGAAACCTCAGATTAATATTATTTCATAGCATTTGCCATTCGGCAACAGGGACCATCGGGCAATTGTATTTTCAACCACCCAACTATGTTTCTCAGAGGCCCCGCCGCGGTGGTCTAGTGGCTAAAGTACTCGGCTGCTGACCCGGAGGTCGCGGGTTCGAATCCCGGCTGCGGCGGCTGCATTTCCGATGGAGGCGGAAACGTTGTAGGCCCGTGTGCTCAGATTTGGGTGCACGTTAAAGAACCCCAGGTGGTCGAAATTTCCGGAGCCCTCCACTACGGCGTCTCTCATAATCATATGGTGGTTTTGGGACGTTAAACCCCACATATCTCTCTCTCTCTCTCTCTCTCTCTCTCTCTCTCTATATATATATATATATATATATATATATATATATATATATATATATATATATATATATATATATATATATATATATATGTTTCTCAGAGACGCGATCATCACTTAAATATACGCGAGATCCCTTTTGGGGGGTGACGCTTTTCGCTACTCTTTCATTGTCCGCACTATAAGAGAATGGAACACTCTGCCACCGGAAATAGTCTCTATTGATTCAAGTGATGATTTTTTTTCCATGCTTTATGAATGTTTTTTATGTGTTTGATCATATGTACTGTACCCTCCCTGCTGTAATGCCTTATGGCGAAGCAGGTACTTAATAAATAAATAAAATAAAGGGCAGACCAAGACGCATTCCGGTGACTGAAGGCCCGCCAAGGTGGTCTAGTGGTTATGGCACTCGGCTGCTGACCCGAAAGTCGCTAGATCGAATTCCGGCTGCGGAGGCTGCATGCGAAAATGTTCGTGGCCTGTGTGCTTGGATATACGTGCACGTTAAAGAACCCCCCCCCCCCCTACTGGTCGAAATTTCCGGAGTCCTCCACAGTGGCGTCTCTCATAACCATATCGCGGTCTTGCGGCGTTAAACTCCAGATAAGCAACGACTGAAACTGAGCGCATACCGGACGATATTGTCACGTGGTCGTGACGTTGACGACGGCAGCAGTCAAAGTGTCACGGGCGAAACTATTTATTTCGACGAACTCGTGCCAAGGAAACGAAAACTTAAACTACGGCAATACGCACTCGACACATGATAGTGGTGAAGAGAGCATGGGCTGTCGATAAACTGTCAAGCAGTGAAGCGCGTCAGAATCTGTACATGTGTCATCTAAGGTTCCAGCGTTAACCTTAACGGGCGCGTTAAGTTCCAGAACAAAATCTTACGTTCGCATCGTGCGCGTAATCTCATCGACAGGTTCCAAGATAATATAGACGGTTGCCAGTCATTCGAACGCATTTTGCGCAAGACAACAGTTACAGGTGTCATCGGACGGTAACATGAAAATAGAAGGAAACGAGTATGTGTGGAAATATATACCCTTGCAATGCGAATAGGCTTCCAGAGCAACGTCAAGAGCGGCGCCACTGCTTTTATCGTGGCTGTGAACATCCACGGCACTCCTTTCAATCAATCAATCACTTTTTATTATTACGAAGACAGGATTGTTAAGGAGACAAGAGCCCCAAAGTAATAAATTGCACCGGGGCCATCGGTGATGGTTACAATAAATAAAACAAGGATTAGCAGCAGCTTGAAAAGTAAAAACATAACTAGCGATACAATACTAAAAATAAAACCAAGAAGGCATAGAATCCAAGTGTACAAAATATGGTCAGTGCTATATGCAGCCAAACATTTCTGGTACAACTAATAAAAAGAGCCCGTCATAATTTTAACAAGTATTTCTAATGAGTTCTTGAATGAAGTTTAAGAAATTTTACATTTGAGTGATGAGGGTAAAGCATTCTATAATGAGATGACACAAGAATTTGACCATGATTTACCGTACTTAGTATAAACTTTAGGCAACAGAAATTTATTGCTAGTCGCAAACGCGGTCGTGTTAGAGTTAGTTAAAAGCTCGGAATTAATGAAAGAGGCATAAAGTTAGTTTGTTAATTGTTTATGCAGAATCATAGTTAGATTGAACCCAATTAAGTTGTTAAGATTTTGGGAGGGGGAAGGGGGGCCTGCGGCCTTGTCAAGCTGGCATCACGCCAGCTTTTTCTGCAGGTCTCCTGCATCATGTATCCTTGATGCGAAATAAAGTGATTATTATTATTATTATTATTATTATTATTATTATTATTATTATTATTATTATTATTATTATTATTATTATTATTATTATTATTATTATTATTATTATTATTATTATTATTATTATTATTATTATTATTATTATTATTATTATTATTATTATTATTATTATTATTATTATAAACTCCACATATCAATCAAAGCAACCCCGCTTCTGCGCACACGCCGAATTCTCGGATTGCATCTGCGGTGCGTCGCAATGTAACTCTTCGCTGACTCTAGCAGTGCTTCGGGCATAATGAGCAGCGCATGCGCGCACGTGTCCTTGCCGCCGCCGCCACAGAGTTTCTAAATATTCACCGGAGGGAACTCTGGCGCTAGGGTCTATGGGAACTTTGTCTATGGGAACTAGCTAGTGCCTATGGGAACTATGGGAACTCTGGCGCTAGTGTCTATGGAAACTGTCTATGGGAACTAGCTAGTGTCTATGGGAACTATGGGAACGCTGGTGCTAGTGTGTATGAGAACTTTGTCTATGGGAACTAGCTAGTGTCTATGGGAACTATGGGAACTCTGGCACTAGTGTCTATGGGAACTTTGTCTATGGGAACTAGCTAGTGTCTATGGGAACTCTGGAAACTCTGGCACTAGTGTCTATGAGAACTTTGTCTATGGGAACTAGCTAGTGTCAATGGGAACTATGGGAAAGCTGGCGCTAGTGCCTGTGAGAACTTTGTCTATGGGAACTAGCTAGTGTCGATGGGAACTCTGGCGCTAGTGCCTATAGGAACTTTGTCTATGGGAATTAGCTAGTGTATATGGGAACTATGGGAACGCTGGCACTAGTGTCAATGGGAGCGCTTGAGCGAGCATTGGAATGATGGGTAGTACACGGATTTGTCTAATCTTCGTACTTCGGGCTCCGTGAGTGTTCGTGTGGCTTGGAGCTGTTTTCTCACGAAACAAAACCCTTGCTGTTAAACGCAGCCGCTTATACGCAGGTTGGTGCGAATAGATGTAAAGATGTTCGATAAACAGCTTGCCCCATTGTCGTCCCTGCTCCAAGCCGACTTTAATCACATACCAGCATATTGTTGTTGTGCAAACGAACCTATCCCTCCTCACCCTCTCACTGTTCATGTAAGAACGTCGTCGTGTATACAGTCACTTGTGCCAAAGAAACGAGAAGAGAGGCGTCTACAGTAGATACGCAAATAACCGGTAATGCGTATCTATGAACATTTCAAGCGGACTCGTTTGGTGGATTCCGTGCTTAACGGTTGTGTCGTCCGCGATCTCCGACGCCGGCGTAGCTCTCGCTGATCCGACATGCCGCCGAAGCTGGAGACGCGCCGTAGACGCCACCAGGAGCGGCCGCGTTTCGCAAGCGCTCCGACAAAACTCCCGTTTCTGACTGCTTAAGTCATTCAATGGCAACTTGAACAAATGTGAAGCTTTCTACGGAATCAACCACATCATCTGCAGTGATTTCAAGTGAGTGCTTCGCATTTCGCGTCCACCAAGATCGACTCTTTAGCAGCGTTCGACTACCTCGGTGGGCCTACCGGCTAGGCCTACCAACAAGGTCATCCACGAAGCAGAGAAAGAGGAGCTTCCCTCCGCCGAAGCTCTCGACGATGATGAAGCCAGCTGGCGTCAAGTGTATGCCAGGACCAGAGAGCCCGCTTCATCCCCAAAGGAATCGACGCCTGCCATCAACACTTCGAAAGAACAGTCACATAAAGCTCTCCCATCGGCTTATCGCAGTGACCCGAGACCCCCTCCACTTCCACCGGACGACTACAAAATAGTCCTACGATTACGTGGAGGCTTCCGCTGTGCCGACACTCCACTTCCCAAGCTCATACATGCCGTCCTAAAAGCGGCAGCGCTCACAAGCTCACTACATGACCAATACCGCATCAACTCTGTAAGCAACATCCTTCTCATAAGCACACCGGACTCGGAACGCACCGAAGCATACCACCGTATCGAATCCATCAAGATGGACGAGCGCAGCTTTGAAGTGGTCCCTCACATTACCGATCCATCGAATACCCGCCGAGGGGTCATCCGTAATATTCCTACGGAACACACACCTGAAACCATCTTGTTAAGTCTATTGGACTATGACAGACTAGGCCTCATCCTGACCGGACGCCTCAATGGCTCCACAACGTCCATCTTGGTCACCTTCAGAGGTACGCGCGTGCCTTTCTACATAATCTATCAGGGTGACATCACCAGATGCGTACTTTATCGTTGTAAAACGGAAGCCTGTAATCTCTGCCGCAAACTTGGCCACAGACCAGACGTATGCTCAGGCGCCCCTCAGTCTTTATGTCCAATGTGTAGCATTCCGAACCCACTCCTTGATCACGAATGTGCACCTAAGTGTGTGGTGTGCAACAGTGACCACCCCACCGGCTCGCCCCAGTGCCCACAGCTCTACGATCCCAAACCAAAGCACGCACCCTCAACTTTCCAGCAAGATGCAGCTCCATTCCTCGACCCAAGCCCATCTTTCAAGAACGCCCCTACAGGACGCTCACCCAGTATCACAAGACAACAAAGCCGAAAAAGCTGCAGCCGATGGCGAAGCCGCAACAAAGGTATTCATCAAGACCCCAGCCCCCAGATTGGCCCAGGACACGAGGTGAGCTGGGCGGATGTAGCCTCCCCTGAAAGCTCCATTCAAAAGCAGCTCAAACTATTGCAGGATGAGACGTCTAAATTGAGGGCAGAAAATGCAAAACCACGCCTAGAGCTTCAGTCCTTTAAACAACCATCTACATCCCCACACTTCCCCGCCTCATCTCTCACCACCACCAGCTCCTCCCTCAACCACTCCAATGGCTAGTGGCCCCGCTGAACCACCTGCGCTAAAACAAAATGTCTCGACTCCCACATTGTCATTCGAAGAGCGAGTTGACCAAGTCTAAGCGAAACTAGTGAAGGTTCACAAAGTTAAAGAATAAGTAACCAAACTCGAATAAAAACAAGACAATTTTATTACCTTCTCCACAGCCTCCTTCCAGAAACTACATGAATCCGTAGCCTCAATACAACAAGCCACGTTACCAATGCAATGAATCTTAGATACAGTAACGCAGTGGGTCGACACGATCCACGCTATCCATCCAGAGCCTGTCCAACCTAAGCCAAATTAACCTAGCGAAAACGGCTCCTCGTAACCGCACTCAACTTTGCGTATGGCAATGGAACTGCAGGGGGTTTCGCCGAAAAAAGGCAAACCTCCTGCAGTACATCAAATCACGAATTACCCCTCCCCCAATCATCGCGTTACAAGAAACAAATGGTGTAGTGCCGCTGCCAGGTTATACAACGCATCAAAACCCGGCTGATACCAAACCAATCACTGCTGTCTTAACTCAGAAGCACCTTACAGTTACCTATTCAAAATTTGCTGACATCGACATTGAGCACGACGTTTTCCAAGTGCTACCTGATAAACTTAACTCGCCATTCTTATACATTCTCGACGTATATAGTACACCACAAGAGAAAAGCCACCGCTTCGATTCCCTATTCGCCTGAGCTACATCCTCGGCAGGCAAACACACCCTCCTCATAGTGGAGGATTTCAACGCCTCCCGCAAAGCGTGGGGTTACACCGCATCTACACCGAAAGGAAAAGCCCTCTGGTCCCATATTCGGGCACATCGTTTTACCCTACACAACGACCCGGAGGAGCCTACTCGTTTGTGGAACAGTGTGAACAAAGATACATCCCCCGATCTTACCCTCACTCACAATGCTTCCACAATGGTTTGGACTAACACTCAAACTAATCCTGCCAGTGGTCATTACATTATTAGCATCACTTTACAACTAAAACACAGACCTATTGCACCCAAACCACTGATGCTCACAGAATGGGACAAATTTAGAGAGACCCGCAACAGCACCGCTCCCTCACGTATTGCAGACCTTACTGAGTGGACTCAACAGATTCAAAAGAATGTTGAAATTCCCACGAAAACTCTACCTCCCAACACCCCGATAACTACTCTCGACTCCAAGCTTCTCCATATGTAGGAAGCAAACCAGTCACTTCTGCAACAGAGGAAACACCAGTGCCACAACAGGAAACTGCGCATAAGGATAGCGAACATAGACCAACAAATCGAGCGATACGCGGCTCAATTGGAGGCACAACAAGGGGTCAGCTTTGTGAAGGAATGCATGACCACCTCAGTAATAAACTAACGTGTCAACTTCTTAGACATCTGCTAGACCCCGTTACTTCTCGCGCACGAGACTGCCCCGCTGTCACTAAACTGTTACACGAGCACAGTGACCATTTAGGACAGCTCTTTGACAGCCTACGCACGTTGCATTTACCTCAATTACGAAAGGATTCTATACCATCTTACACTGGTAAACCTCACTGAGTCATTAGGTGCGCCGATGACGGAGGCGGAAGTTAGGCACGCCCTCGCAACACTCCGTACCACGTCGGCTTTAGGCCCAGACCGCGTTAACAACAAATTACTTAGAAATCTTGACCCTATTTCTATAAAAGCTTTGACTAAGTACTTTAACGACTTTTTTAACACGGGCAGCCTTCTACTTTCGTGGAGAGATGCCAGAGTCGTATTTATACCTAAACCGAACAAAGCTCTCTTAGTAGAAAATCTGAGGCCCATTTCCTTAACATCATGTCTCGGAAAAACTATGGAGCATGTTGTGCTTGCACGCCTCCAAAGACACGTGGAGGATAATGAACTACTGCCTCCAAAAATAATTGGCTTTAGGGCCTCACTTTCTGCGCAAGATGCGACGCTTCGCCTTCAACACGACATCATAACTCCTAACCAGAGCGAGGATACTCAGGTGATCCTTGGTCTGGGCATACATAGAGCATTCAATAGCGTAGCCCACTCAGCTATATATGCTGGCCTCAACCGCATTTTTGTGACCCTAAAATGTACTTTTACATCAGTAGCTTCCTTACAGACCACACAGCTACATTAACAATAGGTCCAGAACATTCCTCACCCTATACACTAGGCAGCTTCGGAACACCTCAAGGGTCAGTGCCTTTCCAATCCTTTTTAACCTGGCTATGCTACCTATACCCAACGCTCTTCAACGTATCCCTGACTTGAACTTCTCCATCTATGCCGATGATATCACCTTATGGGTGAAGGTAGGCTCAGATGGACACATTCAATGCAACCTACAAACAGCTGTAGATATAATAACAGCACTGACATCTCAGATGAATCTCTATTGTACCCTAAGTAAATCAGAGTTACTCCGTCTACCAACTCATCGTCGGAACAAACACGTTCCAATGATCGAAGTTCACGTAAATGGGTGCCTCATTCCAAGAGTATTACGCATTCGTGTGCTAGGTTTATTTATCCAAAACAAGCGACTCAATACGCACACACTCGAAGCTTTGCGCAATACCATTGAAAACACCCTAGGAATGATAGGAAGAATCTCGGGGGAAAAATGGAGGGCTCCGAGAGTCAGAGCTACTTCGTGTATTACAAGCTTTCGTGATTAGTAAAATCACATATACTCTCCCTTACGTTCACCTTAAATTAGCAGAGGATAAATTGGTCAACACCCTCCTCCGCAGAGTTTACAAATACGCGCTAGGCATGTAATCAATACCTCTAACACACGACTCCACCAGACAGGAGTCATAAATAGCCTATGTGAAATCCATGAAGCCCATTTAACAGCTCAATACGCAAGGCTCGCGACCACTAGCGCAGGTCACCACATTTTACTGTCTATCCGAATTAACTTCACCTCACTCACCAATATTAAATACTACATTCCCCATCACATACGCAATCACTCATACAGCCCCTTCCCCAAAACATGCATCCAACATATCATACTAAGCGCCGAATCCAAAGAGCAAAACCTCTTTAGAAAAAAATTGCACGGAGCCAATGACGTGCTCTATGTCGATGCGGCAGAATACCCATCCTCCTCATCCTATGCCCTCTCAGCTGCCGATTATAACGGCAAGGTGCTCACAACGGCATCCATCACTGTCAACTCTCCGGAGGAGGCAGAGGAGGCTGCCATCGCTTTAGGTCTATCCATCCCCAATATCACTATGATTGTGACTCCAAAACTGCCATACGTAACTTTAATGGAAGTCGCATTTCATCAACTGCCCTTTCAATTCTTAAGAAACATCCTCCCACGCAAGACGTTGCTCTCATATGGACGCCCGCGCATGCGGGGTTGAGTGTCAATGAGGCGACTCATACTTGTGCTCGAGGAATGACTGGCCGAGCGCGGGCTTCTGATGGCGCCTTAGACTACGCGGCCTTTTTCAGCGCGAGAGATTGTCTTTTGACCTTCAACGATATAACAAATCACTACCGCCTACAGCGCACTATAGACCTCCCTTACATCATGGAGCTTCGCGCTACCATGAAATACTATGGCGCCAGTTACAGACGCGTGCGTTTCCTACCCAATCTTACCGCCATCTTATGCACCCTGCGATATACCCCTCCCCTTTGTGCATTTTCTGCCAACAAAGAGCTAACCTAGACCATATCATTCGGGGGTGTACTCGAAACCCACCACCCAATTCTCTACACATTAATAGTAAGGATCAGTAGGAAGCTTCTATGAGCAGCTCGACGTCCGAGGTCCAGGACCAGATCTTGGATTGAGCCAATAGGGTAGCGGAGACCTATGCTGGGTAGGCTCCTCTGACACTCCACCACCGCACCTTTCCCTCTTGGGATAAATAAAGTTTTTCTCCTCCTCCTCGCCAATCGGACGACCGTCCGTGATCTCCCGACGTTGTTTAGCTCTCGCTGATCAGTGCCCCGCCCTTGGACTCCTTCAACCGTGTCCCCCATCTTTCCGATCTCTTCTTTCTGTCGCTCCTGTGTGGCGAGTGCTCTCTTTTCTTTATCTTCCTACTGTCCTTTTTGACCCCTTTCTCTAATCCCCTACAAGCACCCTAGCCATGTCTAGAGATAAAAAAAAGAAGAAGAAGAGCCTGGAACTTGTGCAACACACCCAGGCTGGGAGGCCACATTCGGCAAATGGAAATTAGCTTATTTTTGTTTTCTTCAAGAACCACACATAAAATGTTTTAACCCAACAACTTTTTTTTTCTGAGACAAGCGATGAATGTTGATGCTATACGTGAAGCTTCCCTAAAGCCAGATTCACACACCTTGGGACAACGAAACTGAAATATTGCGAATTTCAGCCCTTGCGGCTGAAATGACTCACAAGCTTTTTTGCTCCGGAGCTTTGTAGCGCTAGGTTTAAAGAGTATACTGACGTGGACAAGTGTTACGTTGGCAACGCGTCCGGCAAACCCACCATATTGTGTCGGCGTACGCAGCACACGCACTATGGTAAACGCCTTGAATACGTCCAAGTTCGTTGTTTTCATTGTTGGTACACGAATTGCAACACTCTTTTCTGTTTCATTACCAGCGAAGCTGTTGAAGCCACACGTAATAACTTCGGTGTGTAAAGTATGCACAAACAACCATCACCATTATGGTCCGGCACACGCTTTTTTCATTCTCTTTACATATGAACTGGTTTACGCTTCGGTAACTAGTGTTCCGTTGCGCAAAACTCAACACGTGGTTATGCGCCCCTAGAATCGGCCAAGCCCCTCAGTACAGCTGTTGTGAGCGTTGAACCAAAGCTCTGCTTGGCGAAGGAGAGGCCATGAGACACGTAAAAGATAGACAGATAGGAAGAAAAATAAAGGGATATTAAAAAATAAAAAAATAATTAAGAGAGAAAAATGGATAGAGAGGGAGAGAGGAAGAAACTGATAGAGTAAAAGAGAAAGAGAAAGAAAATGAGAAGGTTGCACTGTCGCACAAGAACTGAAACAGTAAAGCTGGACCATTCTGAAGTCCAAAAAGGAAAGCCAATTATCTAGAAACAGCCTAAGAGCAACTATAGCTACAGCCCAGCAACGACCTAGAGACAACCTAGAAAATAACATAAGAGCCCAGCAGCTACCTATCGTTGCTTATAGCTAAAGCCTATCAGCAAACTACAATCAACCAAATTAATCTTCACAATCTTCCAGCTTCGTTGTTCCAAGCCTCGCGCGACTTAGTGCGAGCGTCGCCACCTTCTAGCAGTCTTTTCCAGTGATGTTTATTCGCACGCTTTCCCACTTCAACAAACAACTTTCTTATTTCATTTTATATCTCGCAATTCTCTAAAGTCCACAAAAGATCTTATTGATATGATGGACAGCCTTGACTGACATGCGCTGTCCGATTGCACGATCGTGAGCCTAAATTCGACCGCGCCTTTCTCACGCTCTCTCTCTCTCTCTCTCTCTCTCTCTCTCTCTCTCTCTCTCTCTCTCTCTCTCTCTCTCTCTCTCTCTCTCTCTCTCTCTCTCTCTCTCTTCTCTCTCTCTCTCTTTCTCTCTCTCTATATATATATCTATCTATCTCTCTCTATCTATCTATCTATCTCTTTCTCTTTCTTTCTCTCTCTTTCTCTCTCTTTCTGTCTCTTTCTCTCTCTCTTTCTCTCTCTCTTTCTCTCTCTTTCTCTCTCTCTTTCTCTCTCTCTCTCTATCTATCTCTCTTTCTCTCTCTCTTTCTCTCTCTCTCTTTCTCTCTCTCTATCTATCTATCTATCTATCTCTCTCTTTCTTTCTTTCTCTCTCTCTCTCTCTCTATCTATCTATCTATCTATCTATCTCTCTCTCTTTCCTTTACTCGCACTCTACAGTGCTCAAAATGATTACAGCCACTGTCGGGCAGATTTAAAGGATTACCGAGATGTTTCATCGCATTAGCAAGACGAAGTCACGATATTACGGTGTACGTCATTAACTTGGAATCGGAATAAGCATCCGCACTCCCCGCCTCTCTATAGTCCCCAATTACGTACCAGCCTCGAAGCGAAAGAGCCATCGATCGAACAAGACGCGTGTCGCGTGCCGCCCACATCCAGTCTTTTGTAAAAGACGCGTCGCCCGCTTTTTTTCGCGAGAGAGGCATATCGGAACATTCTCCCCCGCACGTGCTGCTGGTAAAAAGAAAATGTAATACAACCAGCGGCTTTTCAGCGACCTCACTATGGCTGAAATCGTGAGCGCGTTTAATTTCGCGTAAATGCTAATTAAAAAAAAACACTGCCACTTCCTTGTCACTTTTTCTAGCATGACGCACGCGAATAAAGCGCATTTTCGAAATCGCACAACGCTGCCAATATTTCCGCTCCCCTGCCCCCCCCCCCCTTTTTTTAAAGACGATAGTCTTTCTTGGACACCTTCGACGCAAAAATTTTGGTCTGTCTGTCCATTTGTCTGTTTGTCCACCCTTAACGGTATCGGCTATTTTAAACGGCACCAGCCGAAACGGTCGACCCCATCCGCAGCGCCCACCAATGATGCTCAAGATTCGGCGTTCATACTTGTGCGATTGTGAATTAAAACGCAATTATTTTATTGAAGGATTGGGCAAATTCATGCAAAAAAAGAAACAACGTTGCTCGTAGTGAAGGCGGTGCAGCAAAGGTTATCGGTACACTTGACATTTAAAATTAGGGGACTCTAAAGCTTCGCCTTCAGGAGTTGAACGCAATAGCGATGTCTTGTTGCTAGTGCTTACTTCAAACACTTAGTGCATGAAACCTTTTCAAGCTTGCTATGTACCCAATGCCTGGCTCCCCGCCACGGTGGCCTAGTGGCTAAGGTGTACTCGGCTGCTGAGCCGTAGGTCGCGGGATCGAATCCCTGCTGCAGCGGCTGCATTTCCGATGGAGGCGGAAATGTTGTAGGCCCGTGTGCTCAGATTTGGGTGCACGTGAAAGAACCCCAGGTGGTCGAAATTTCCGGAGCCCTCCACTACGGCGTCTCTCATAATCATATGGTGGTTTTGGAACGTAAAACCCCACATATCAATAAAAAAAAGTTGTTAACAATTTGAAGCACATGGTTCTGCACTACGGGAGAGGATAAAGCCGTTCCGTGGGTCTCACACGTGAGGACGCAAAACAAACAATCAACAATGCCCTCGAAAGCAACCCCATTGTCACAGAACGAGCGCTAAACAAGAGCGCGCCGCCAAATCCTTGCGACAACGGGCGGCAGAAACGCCGCGAGGTAAAAAAGAAAAAAAAAGAAAGCAAACATCCAGGGCTCCCGGGCGCGCGCTCTCCCCGCAGAAGCACGGCTTCGCAGACGATCCTCCTCACCCCACATCGGCGGCCCAGCAAGACCGCGATTTTTCTAGAACGAAGGAGGCGGGGTCAGACCGAGTGAATCATTCTCGGGAGAGGGCAGTCGAACCGTCTCGTGCCTCTCCCCAGCCTTCGCTGCGTATCGCGCCGACGAAATGACGAGAAACATCTGGAAAGTCGCGCGCAAGGTATTTAATCGAGCGGCCGAGACGAGAAAGCAGGAGGAGACGGAAAGTTAGCGCCGGAGCGCGTAGGGATTCCGCCGTGGAGTCGGCGAAGGTTCTGCCCGTAGTGACAGAACAGGAGGAGACGGAAGTGAGCGCCAGAGTGCGTAGAGAGTCCGCCGTGTAGTCGGCGAAGTTTTTGGTCCGTAGGGACGGCTCGAGCTACAGGCAAGAGCGTGGGTTTACCGCTATCGAGCGAAGACGCGGGCAACAGCTGCGTGTGGGAAGCCGACGGATTTCTGGCGAAGAAGTGAAGTTTGAAGAGTGGCCAATTGAAGACGGGAGGTTGCCTGGAAGAGAAACTTCAGAGCTGCGGAACGACAACAACGCTGGACTTTGAGTGAGTGATTCTCGGAAGAGTATCATTCAGACTTTTGTTCCAAGGACTTTGGACTGAATAGGTTTCTATCTCTTTAGTCCTTAAGTGTCTTGGTTGTTCAATGCATGCGACTGCATTGTAGCTCGTATTGTTGTCCGTGTCCGTTGTTTCAAGTGTGGCTGAGTGTATTGTGTAGTACGTTGATTGATTGGTTTGATTGGTGACATATTGTATGCAAATATTGTGGAGTGTGCATTTTTGTGTACTGCTTTCGATCTGCCATTATTGAGAATATAATTCTTTTGTTTATCAACTCTCGGCTCTGACTTGTTCTTTGGGCCGCAGCCGGCGTCCGCTGGCGCACCAATAAGGACCACTTCTAAATTGTCCACGCTTTCGTGGTGCGGTTCGGGGGGCCGATACTTCGGCTCTTGGAATTAGCCCGGCGATCGCCTCCCTAATAAACGGGACATGTGTGGCAATTAATCTGGCGTCCGCGACAGGACCTTTTGGTGCACAGTGTGTCCAAAGTAGCAGGAAAGAGCCTCGAGTTGTTGATAGTGCTATCGGAACGATTTTGTGTGTTGTTCAGTGTTCTCGTTAACGAGTGCAGGGGAGTGCTCCGATAGACTGATCTAGGCAGATACTTTTTGCACGCGGCAAGGTTTTATTTGCGAGACACCATGGATCTCGAAAAGTTAGTTGCTCTTGGTGAAAAGATGGGTCTTTCTGGCGCCGAACTACGGAAGTGGGTCACCCAGAGGGAAAAAGAAGAAAAAGCAGCCGAGCTGGAAAAAGAGAGGTTGGCGGTCGAAAGAGCCAAAGCGGAAAAAGAAGCTGAGTTGGAGAGAGAGAAGTTGGCAGCCGAAAGGGCGAGAGAAGAAAGAGAAGCGAGGGAGCGACAGCTGAAGGAAGAAAGAGAGGCAAAGGAGCGACAGCTGAAAGAAGAAAGAGAGGAAAGGGAGCGGCAGCGGCAGCACGAGATGGAACTCGAGCGGCTCCGTTTGCAACAGCGAAGCGAAGCTCCCGTCCAAGCTAGAGTTGAAAGCAGCGAACGGGAAGATCACGGCTTCCGCTTGAACCCAAGCAAGCTGCTCGTAGCGTTTGATGAAAGGAAGGACGACCTAGACGCGTACCTCCACAGATTTGAGACGATTGCGAGGAGCCAGAATTGGCCGGAACAGCAATGGGCAACTGCTTTGAGTACTTGCTTGAGTGGTGAAGCGCCCAGTGTGTACGGTAGGCTGACGCCGACCGATGCAGCCAACTATGCAAGGGTGAAAGCTGCTTTGTTGAAGCGATTTAGATTCACTGTGGAAGGATTCCGGGACAGATTTCGGACAGGAAAGCCAGCTGATGGTGAGACGGCTACGCAGTATGCCGCCCGACTTTGCCATTATTTCGACCGATGGATTGAACTTTCAGGGACAGCGCAGGAGTACGATGAGCTTAGAGAGCTGCTAATTAGAGAACAATTTCTTGCTAGTTGCCACCCGAGCCTGTCGCTTTATCTGAAAGAGAGGAAGGCTGAGTCATTTGAAGGAATGCTTGAATTAGCTGATCAATTCTTGGAAGCGCAAGGTGGCACTAATTTGGCCAAGGTAAAGAAGGAGTGTCCCGACGATTCGAAGAAATTGGCTCCCGAAGAAAAGAAGCGTGCACCAGAGAGCATGCAGCGATGTTTTCTGTGTAACCGAGTGGGTCATCGCGCGAAAAACTGTCGAACGATCTTTACGAGCCCTACGGCAGTCAAATGTTTCAAATGTGGTCAGACTGGGCACAAAGCAGACGCTTGTCGTAACGGAGTGAGTCAAACTCACCAGGTATCCTGTGTGCAAGTGGCACCGAAATCCGATAATAATGCCGTCACCGACGGATTCGTAGAATTGAAAAATGGGGAGAAAATTCCTATTGTGGGTGCTGTAATGTCAAAACAGCCAACCGGTGTTACGAAAGGAATGCCAACGCTGCCTGGAAAGATTGCAGGCAAGAAGATTACGGTTCTAAGAGACACCGGTAGCTCCACGGTTATCGTGAGGAGAAATTTGGTACGGGAAAGAGAGTTGACAGGCAGAACGAAACCGGTTTGCCTAATTGACCGTACGGTCCGGATGCTTCCCGAAGCAGAAATTGAGGTTGAAACCCCGTACTTCAGCGGGAAGGTTACTGCGTTATGCATGACGACCCCCCTGTATGACCTTGTCATCGGAAACATCGACGGGGCGCGAGGGCCAAGTGATCCAGAATGTTTGGGAGAAGACCCGAAGATAGAGCCCTCGCCAACACAGCGGCCGCGAGATACAGTGGAGGAGCATCCCGTGACGGGTCTCACTAGAGCCCAAGGAGAAGCTGCGGCGCAAGAGACAGCGAAGGAGAAGACGATCGTGTCGAATAAGTTCACAGGCCGAGCAACCGGACTTAAGTCGGCACGACCTCAACCGACCGACAGTGTAAAGGAGACGGAGTTGGCCAGCCGGGAAAAATGTAGATGCATTATCAAGCGGGTAAATAAACAGACAGGACCCGTCGAATGTAATGACGCGTTAACGGTGTCGGAAGAGACAACGATGGCTGAGACGACGCCTCAGATATCGTCGTTGGAAAGGGCTCGCCGAAAAAGAACGTGGAAGCACAAGAAGAGATCGAGCGAGCACCGCAAAAAGGGGCGCAAGCGCTGTTCGAAGTACTCAAGATAGGTGCTGAGGTGGAATCAGAATGTGTTCGGCAGGGCTGAGTGACATATGTTGTGTTAAGGTTCTTGTTATCCTGTGTCTCAAGTGTATGTCGAGTGAGTCAGTGTTCTGTGCGATGGTGTGATGTATAGTGTTGTATAATTGTTGGATAGACAGAACTTTGTACGGTTGTATTGTTTAGAATGTGTGATGAAGTGTTGTAGGCATGTACCTGTGGCTATATTTCATGTGCTGTGGAATTGAACTACAATGTACGATTGTATTGAGTGATATATTGTGAATGTGAAGTGTCATGAGCGACGGATTGTGTTACAGTCTGTGAGAATGTGTGGTGACTGTTCGCGCTCGTTTGTGTGGTTTTGAATATTATGAGATAATATTCTTAAAGTGGGGGGCAGTGTCACAGAACGAGCGCTAAACAAGAGCGCGCCGCCAAATCCTTGCGACAACGGGCGGCAGAAACGCCGCGAGGTAAAAAAGAAAAAAAAGAAAGCAAACATCCAGGGCTCCCGGGCGCGCGCTCTCCCCGCAGAAGCACGGCTTCGCAGACGATCCTCCTCACCCCACATCGGCGGCCCAGCAAGACCGCGATTTTTCTAGAACGAAGGAGGCGGGGTCAGACCGAGTGAATCATTCTCGGGAGAGGGCAGTCGAACCGTCTCGTGCCTCTCCCCAGCCTTCGCTGCGTATCGCGCCGACGAAATGACGAGAAACATCTGGAAAGTCGCGCGCAAGGTATTTAATCGAGCGGCCGAGACGAGAAAGCAGGAGGAGACGGAAAGTTAGCGCCGGAGCGCGTAGGGATTCCGCCGTGGAGTCGGCGAAGGTTCTGCCCGTAGTGACAGAACAGGAGGAGACGGAAGTGAGCGCCAGAGTGCGTAGAGAGTCCGCCGTGTAGTCGGCGAAGTTTTTGGTCCGTAGGGACGGCTCGAGCTACAGGCAAGAGCGTGGGTTTACCGCTATCGAGCGAAGACGCGGGCAACAGCTGCGTGTGGGAAGCCGACGGATTTCTGGCGAAGAAGTGAAGTTTGAAGAGTGGCCAATTGAAGACGGGAGGTTTCCTGGAAGAGAAACTTCAGAGCTGCGGAACGACAACAACGCTGGACTTTGAGTGAGTGATTCTCGGAAGAGTATCATTCAGACTTTTGTTCCAAGGACTTTGGACTGAATAGGTTTCTATCTCTTTAGTCCTTAAGTGTCTTGGTTGTTCAATGCATGCGACTGCATTGTAGCTCGTATTGTTGTCCGTGTCCGTTGTTTCAAGTGTGGCTGAGTGTATTGTGTAGTACGTTGATTGATTGGTTTGATTGGTGACATATTGTATGCAACTATTGTGGAGTGTGCATTTTTGTGTACTGCTTTCGATCTGCCATTATTGAGAATATAATTCTTTTGTTTATCAACTCTCGGCTCTGACTTGTTCTTTGGGCCGCAGCCGGCGTCCGCTGGCGCACCAATAAGGACCACTTCTAAATTGTCCACGCTTTCGTGGTGCGGTTCGGGGGGCCGATACTTCGGCTCTTGGAATTAGCCCGGCGATCGCCTCCCTAATAAACGGGACATGTGTGGCACCCATTCAATTGCGTTCGCACATTTGCATGACGTCAAGCACTTCAGCTAAGTGATCTTCCCATAACGGCACATGCTGAGGTCGCAGGTTTTCGGTGGAACATCCTAAACTGCCTGCCATAATTTGACACAGATTTCGACATCACTCTGACAGAAATTCAGTACGTTAAGTGGGGACGACGAACTTTTAACCACTACCACCACCACCCAGGAACGCGTGCGCTTTAAATGTACTTACGGTTACAACGCGAACCATCCATGAAGCATGGCTCTTCCGCACAAGTGAATTTTTCTATTCTTTCTTCCTTTCTTTCCTGTCTTTATTTTCTTTTTTTATTTTTTTCTCTTCTTTCTCTTCAGAAATGCCGCCGCTTAACTGTTTCCTTCCTGTATTCCAGAAACAAGACCATGATCCAAATGCTTAGCAACGCACTACTTCCGACTCGCTCGCTGGATTTCGTGCCGACCGGTTGTGCGCCCGCGCGCTCCGCGCGCTTGCGACCTTCGGCGTCACCGTAGCTCTGGCCGACTGGGCTCGCCCTACGTCACCTCCTGCCGCCGACGGCTCTCGACGACAGTGAAGCTCTGACTTACTGGACCTGCTCTACGCCATCTACAGACGCTGACAACATCTCTCGCAAGTGTACCCCGTCCTCGGACTCCAGTGACCGTGCTTCCATCTTTCCTGTCTCTCCTATCCCCTCAGTTTGTTGTTGCTTCTTCTTCCTTTTTTCTACACCTCTACTTCTACCCTTTGTATCCCTCCTCACCCCCATCCCTTGTGAGCCCTGTGGCGGTGTCGCTCACTGAAGCAGACAATAACGGGGCTCACTTTTCTCTTCCTTTCTCTTTCTTAAGAACCACTCGCACTACTTCCATCACTTCAGGCACAAGCGCAAGTCATTCTTTGACGTTCAGGCAACAGTGAAATTCGGCAACGTAAAACGACAAGCCCCCTCGATAACCTCTATGAATGTCTCTGACTGCCAAAAAAATAAACGTAAAATCGAAACAGCATCAATCATTGCGAAACGGCGCATATAGACGCGCGTGTGACCGGGGCACCTTCGTGGTGCCGCATTTCATGGCGCTCGGGGCTCCACTTTTTTAAATACGAAGCGCCTTAGGTTCAGACGACAACCGTTGTTGTTGAGGCTCGCCGTAGCTTCTAGTTGAAGCGCGGGTGCGAAACGTCAGTGCACAATAGCGTCTAGAGAGTGTATATAGCACGACTGGGGTTTTAAAAAAAAAGAACAAAACGAAACGTCGCAAGATCATTCAAACACCAACATTTAACCACCCATCAATCAATGCTTATGACATAACGAAAGCTTAACAAGAACAAAATAAAAGGCTGTTAACCAGAACATAATGGAAGACCACAATTCACGACCGTATGCACCCTGCTTCGCCCCATCATCAGCACTCACTTCGTGGATCCACAGCAATTCTTTTTTTTTTCGGTCATGTCTAGAACGTCAGCGATACTTGCTATAGTAAATACAAGGTTCGCCTGGTGTACTCAGATTTGGGTGCACGTTAAAGAACCCCAGGTGGTCAAAATTTCCGGAGCCCTCCACTACGGCGTCTCTCATAATCAAATGGTGGTTTTGGGACATTAAACCCCACAAATTAATTAATAATAAGGTTCGCCTGAATGAACAAAGCTAGGTATGCGCACACGGACGAAAAGTGAAGTCGCCTTTCACTCACGTCAGAGTTTGCACGGCAACATATATTTTCTTCCGCGATAAATCTCCCACGTGATATTACATCACCGAGAAAGGCATCTCTCTTTTTATTTTTTTCCAACCGAAAGAGCAAAGAGATACGTTTTGTGTCGGGACGTTCCACGCTCACCGAACCCTCAAGGTTTCCAACAGCACCACCGATTGCGTGAAGAACGACGATACGTCGACTTGACAGTTCAGCGAGCCGAAGCATCAGCGGCGCCTGCCATGCCTGCCTGCAGTGGCCGATGCTATACGTGTAGGGGACTGTCGCGCATGTAATCAGTGTCAGGAGGGCGCGTGGTAAGAACAAAGCAGGGAGGCTCTACCACCCTTTCAGAGAGTTACGGGGATAAAGGGAAGCAAGCGCCCGTCTTATCCCAGCAGGCGTCATTCGCTTAGCCGAGCGTCGTCGGCAAGAGACAGCGTTCATCCAAGCGAAGAGGCACGTGGGAGGAGGTGCTGGCCATCTGGCGTCGGCGTTAACTGCGCGTTTGGCGTGTCTTTTTTTTTCCCCCTTTCTTGTTCTCGTTCTTCAGTCCTGCACCCTTCTGTCGACGGGACGCCTGGCCCGGGTAGCACCGCGTTCGACCAACCTTGCTGTCTTCGTGTCCTCGGCGCGCTTATTACTTTTTATCCTGGTACGCGCGCTCGGCCATATTGAGTCTCCCCGGCGCATGCCTTCAGCGACGACACGTGTGCATTGTGTTCTCGCAGCTTGTGGTGCACACCGGCCGACGCCTCCGGATACAGCCTTGCTCTTTCTTGTCCGGCTGCTGTGGCGGGCACATCGCGGACAACTGAGCTTGTCCTTCGGAGGCATCCAATCCGAGGTTGGGAAAGAGCATTACTTTTTTTGCTCGATCTTGCTACGAAGATCTATGGGAGCGATGCATTGTGTGGTTTTGTTCTCTTCTTCTTCACGGAAGAGTAAAACCAAAACAAGAAGAAAATAAAAAACGATTCCATCGCTACAGAATCTCATTATTTCAACTTCTTGCTATTTCTTTCATCTCTTACATCTCGTGCATGCTGGTACAGGGAATATTCGTCGATGCCGTTGTTAGGCACCAGAGGCTCAGCAAACTTTGATGTTCATATTGAAGGTTCTTGAAATACTTTTTTGCTGGTTTTCTTCTTTATTTGTTTACTGTTTACTCTTTGGCAGCTTCAGAAGCATGTGTTTCTTTGAGTGGTCGTAAATGTTGTCGTACCACCCGAAATGCGAGCCATGCATATGGTAGTCAAGTGCTTGTTACTTACCAACAGTGCATATTTGATAGTAGAAAAAACAGATTTTATACACCACTTATATGCTTATTTCCCCCTTGTATTGTTTCGTCTAGTATTTCCATTTATTACGCGCCGTAAAATACACATTCGTTCAAACGCCATTTTTTAAATGAAAAGAACGTTTACACGGTTGCTTTGTCGCAGTACACGACGGCCTTACAGAAAAGCCTACAAACAATTGTAACTAAGGGCAACAGGAAGGAGGGAATGATTGAGGAAACATAAAAGTAGTATGAAGCTGTGCTAGTAAAAGCTATTCATAATTTTTCAAACTATTTCTTTTGCAACATACGCTGAGTTGTTCTCCGCCTAAGCGCTGCACAAATAGAGTTCTTTCTTCACCTGATACCCTCTCCCTTTACTTTCTGATAGGCCACACTGTGCGCTGATAAACACGCTTAGTCTGCGCAGAGCTCGGATGCGTCAGCTAGCGCTCGCGAACAATGTTCCACCCAATGTGCAGAAGCACTCAACGTGCCACGTTTCTATATGTACTGAATGGAAATGCTAATCACAAAGGAGCACTCATTTCGATCTTTCAAATGTACACAATATAAATTTTGAAGGAGAACGTTGAGTATGTCAGGAGCAAACCTCATTTCTGGGTTCACGTTGCACAACAATATCGCGTTACTCTAGCAGACACCTAGAACATCGCAAGCTGCTTAACGCACGCTTTCCGACGTCAACGACAATTGCGACAGCCCAGTCGTCATGGGAGCGCACTCGCGCAATCGATACGTCAAAGAGACGCCTTCTCAGCCTGATTATCTGCATTGACCTCGGGACATCGGGTTTGCGGGAATAATAAATACATCATACGGTGCGCCATCATTTGCATTTGCACCGTCAGTCGTGAGCACGGGTAATTGCGTCTATATAGGGATCGCCGACACTTCTGTTTGCGCAATACAACGAATATATCGACCCGACGTCCTGCGCAGAAAGAACGAATACGACGAGCTGCAAGGCGCTGGTATTTGGAATGATTGCGGAATTAATTGATTGATTGATTGATTGATTGATTGATTGATTGATTGATTGATTGATTGATTGATTGATTGATTGATTGAGTGAGTGAGTGAGTGAGTGAGTGAGTTGGTGAGTGGGTGGGTGGCTGGGTGAGTGGGTGAGTGAGTGAGTGTGTGAGTGGGTAGGTGAGTGGCTGAGTGTGTGGGTGAGTGGCTGAGTGTGTGGGTGAGTGGCTGAGTGTGTGGGTGAGTGTGTGAGTGAGTGAGTGTGTGAGCTAGTGAGTGGGTGAGTGTGTGAGTGGGTGAGCAAGTGGGTGAGTGAGTGAGTGTGTGATTGTGTGAGTGAGTGGTTGAGTGGGTGAGTGTGTGGGTGAATGAGTGTGTGAGCGAGTGAGTGAGTGTGTGATTTAGTGGGTGAGTGAGTGAGTGAGTGTGTGGGTGAGTGAGTGAGTGGGTGAGCGAGTGGGTGAGCGAGTATGAGTGAGTGAGTTAGCGAGCGAGTGAGTGAGCGCACACACAGAGATTAACGAGTGTACCAATGGCTCAGGGAGCAAACGGGTTGTTCCACCGAAACTGCAGGTAAACGGGCGCGCTAGTGAGCGAGCGACCAAGCAAGCGAGCAAGCACGAGAGTGAAGACGCGTGGAAGAAAGGGCCGGCGAAACAGCCAGTTTTCATACTGCTGGCGCTGGCGTTTCCATTCGGGATAAAGTGACGACGATAACCGCGCGAGAAAGCGGCACCAGGGGGCGGGACGTACGTAATGTCCGAGCGCACGCCAGTAAACGTCGTTTCGCGATCAAAGTCGGTCACGCGATCCCAAAGACCCCGGCAGCGGTAGAGCACCCTCGGCACCTTTCGCTTTGATTAAGTGTGCGGGTTCGTGTGTACAGGCAGCTCGTTCAAACTCAGCACTACGGGAGGTTGAAGCAACGGCGTTCCCTGAGCTGCTGCAGCCGCCCAGGAATCGCCTCCATTTACCGGCAGAAGTGGTAGAACAAAGACGAGTGCGGTCGCCTCGCGAAATAACCGAGCTCTCTTCGTATATTATTTGGGACGAAACATGCGACCTCACTTACGGCGTCTTATCAGGCATTGGCACGCCGCTCCGCCTGAAGTATCCGAAGAGATTCCTCGCTTTTACGATTGACTTTCATCCACGAAAGCGGTGAAATGTCAATTTAGGAGAAAAAAATATCGTATAAGCAGGCAGACGCCACTTCTCTTACGTTGTATATACACCTCCAAATCTCTACACCACTTGTACTCCTATGGAGAGCATAGGATAGTGCGTTGGGGCTATAAATTTTGCAGGCACAGGATGCATGTGCTAAGAGTACTACACGGTAGAAAACACAGACGGGAAAAAGACAAGGACTGGACTGCGCTTGTCCTTGTCTTTTTCCCGTTGGTGTTTTCTACCGCGTAGTACTCTTAGATCATGTATCACCAACTGGCCCAATCTTCCACCTTCGTTGGATGCAACCAGCTGATGCAAGAGAGTTAGAAAGTGGAGATCACTGAAAGACGGGCCCGTTCGACCAGTGGTCACCAGGTGGGTCGACTATGGTGAAGGCGACATTGTCGTTGTTTTTTTTTTTTTATGAGTACGGCGGACCAGTAAGGAGGATGCATTAGTTTGTTTGTGAAATGTACAAGTATGCTGCCTTCGTAGTAAGCTAGTCGAGTGCTTCAGTGGATTCTCTTCAAAAGAAAAACGACATCGCAAAATACAATCAAACGAATTTGACGCTGCTGACTACGTACCAAACGTGGCGTCTCTCATAATCATATGATGCTTTTGAGACGTTAAACCCCACATATAAAATCATACAAACCAAACGTGTCAATTTAATGTTACAATCATATCACTGATAGGAGGGAGGTTGAGTTCGGTGAAAAGTTGACGGACTTATAGATTGATTGTGAGGCGAGCCATTCTGATACCGATATCTCGTCAATGAATTCCGTAGCTGAATAACGAACAAACAAGACAGTCGAAATACGTAGACGGATATGCAGGGAAAGTGAAATAAATAATGGGTCAGCTCTTTCTGCGTAAGCAGGTTCGCTATATTTGGGAACCTGGTCGAATATTAGCTGTGAGGCCGTATCTCTATAAGCACAGTGAAGTAAAAAAAATGCGCAGCAAGATTGCGCAGAGAAAAGTGGTGAACTAATTTATTATTATTATTATTATTATTATTATTATTATTATTATTATTATTATTATTATTATTATTATTATTATTATTATTATTATTATTATTATTATTATTATTATTATTATTATTATTATTATTATTATTATTTGCATACACATACACACAAGGATACAGAGGAAAGAGGGAGAGAGCAAGCTGGCAACTGCCACCTGGAGGGGCACAACGCCTGTTCACTTTTTCGGGGGAGAGGGGGGGGAGAGAAGAAACAGAGGAAACAAAGATTACAGGTGAGAAAGAGGAAAGAAGATGAGGAAGAGAAAAAATGACGAAGACTTCGACGAAATTGAGTAAAAAAACATATATAAAAAACACTGTTTGCGGAAAGGAGACGGCGTAATAGCCACATCTGCGCGGTACTGCACTGCCTCCTGCTCTACTCCACCATCTCCCCCCCCCCCCTCCTCAAATATTCTACTCCACTTTACTATAACGCATTGTAATGAACTTTACTGCGCTGTGCTGTACTGTAGTGCGTTGTGCTGTTCTGAGCTGTGCTATGCTGTGCATTTCCGTACTTCGGTGTTACCAGTTTTGGGGCGTAAAAATAATACTGCACCGCACTGTAGCCCCAGTAGTATGCCCGAACTCGAACCCGCAACCTCGCGCTGAGAAGCCCAACGCATGCAGCACCCGAGACATCGCGTACAGTGCACGTTCTCGGGCACGTGTTACATTACCGGTAATGCAATGAGGTAAGCAGACGTGTTGTAGTGCTTAATGCGAGAAGCAGCACGTATACTACGTTACAAGGTGCCAACATACGCGGCACGTTGAATCGTTTTGACGTGGAGCGTAGGACGATGCAATGTAAGAGTGCGGTAATGAGGCACGTGCCTTTTCCTTTTTTTTTTTTCTTTGCCGCAACCAGGCTTTATTATATGAGTATGCCTGGCCGCACTATACTGGTAACGGGAGCTACGTTTCTTGGGAGCCCACGCTCCCTCGCAATTAAGGAGAAACAGGAGCCGAAATCACCCTCTATGCTGTATAACGGCGTGAGACTGGACGGCTTCGCCCACGCTCACCTACGAGGCCCCCTCCCCCCCCAAACAAAAACGCATCCTCCGCTTACACAATATGATACCTTTATTCACTCGCTCTACGCTTATGTATGTCTGCTCCCACGCTATTTTTCTTCGGGAATCGCATTAGAATAACCACACGTACGTACGCTAATCTTACATATACCGCAGCTGCTTCTTAGGCAGACATCACTCTTTTTTTTTTAAATTGTAGCGCTTCGTGTACAAAGATTATCGGTAATTACATAGCGTACCATCGTCGAGGGACTTGCACTAATGAACCTCGGTCTGGTTAGTATGTATCGCGTTAATATGGGTAACCTGGGGAAATTTATACTGGTTAAGGAGATTGAACAGCGCAAAGCACGGTAAAGACAGATGTCTTCTGTCTTGTCCTCTTCTCTACAGTCACATGTCCTTCGAGCTGTTCAAGATTATGAACTATAGCTTATACCAGTTGATGCTGTTGTAATATTTTTTCGAGGAATTGAACCAGTTCACTTTGTTGTTGTTCTTGCTCTTGTCGTTGTTGTCGTCGTCGTCGTCGTCGTCGTCGTCGTCATCGTCGTCATCGTCGTCATCGTCGTCATCGTCGTCGTTGTCGTTGTTGTTGTTGTTGTTGTCGTTGTTGTTGTTTTAGCGGCCCATATTTACGTATGGAATGCTGCATGGAGAGTATACCATCTTACTTATTTGACACCTGCGTTCATGCGAGCCTACTCTACTTTTTGTCTACATCTTTTCGTATTTTTTCTGTCATTTTAGTAACTGGTTCATGATTGCGGGAAAGACAAATCTGAAAGAGCATACGTGTATACATACATACATACATATATATATATATATATATATATATATATCTTTAAAGCCAATTTTCAATTCCCCGAAGGAAACGAAGTTCTGTAAAACGGACAGAAACGCTGGCGCACGCAGCACCAATGTGTAAAATTTCATCTTAACAACGTTTATCCGATTACTCCCGAGCTTAGAATTAACGTCTTCCGCAAAAGTTCTATCATAGCTTCACCTGCCACGTTTTCTTAACCAATACTGACGAACCGTTTGCCACCCGAGAAAGAATGAAACAGTGCTGCATCGGCCAATTTCTATAACATGTCGACGATTCAATAACCTGCGTGAAAACGGGACCAAGCGTAAGGAATGCGGTGGTTAGGCTTACACCAAATGCCGACAAACCTGTCGGCGCTGTTATTAAATTTACGGAAATCAAGATGAGAAACAAGTTCTTGCAGATCGACGCCCTGCACAATTTTGAGTGCACATTCTTCTTAGTTCCCTGGCATAGAAAATGAGATTTAGTTGACCGGATTCCACTTGGCGAGAACAATGCAGAGTGGAAAAATGACAAAGAACTGCCAGCGTTTGCGCCTGGACCGCATTCTTAATGTCTTCAATGATATACGCATGGCAACCGCTTGAATTACAGCAACAGGTTTAAATTTAAAATAACAAGGTATAAGTATACAAGATTGGCTCCAACGTAGCCTACCTTGCCATATTCTGCCAAGTATGAATAAAGAAATATACAAGGTGCACGTCTGTAATGACAGATAACATGTATATACATGTGTAACGAACGTTTATTACATATTGAAATGTCTTTACTATCACGACAACATACGTACGGTTGGCGCCAAAAGTTTACAGACGACTAGGTCTGGAAACATTTTGATGTTTCTAGCGATTTGTAACTGTATTCGACCTAACTACAGAGTACGTCCTGATAGCGCGCTTTAGAAGAAACCAAAAATCTCAATTAAATGCCGAGTGCCCAGATCTTTTGTGTGTCATGGCCCTCAACTTTCAATGCAGACTGTAAGTCCGCAAGAAATCGTCAACGGATCACAGTGTCATTGCAAGTGGTCAAATATGATGCGTTTATATATGGTAACAAACACCATAAATATAAACAGCCAATAAGCATGAACTACCGCGTTTTAACAAAACAATGTTACGTTAACAAAACAATGCATTTTTTAAGTGAGACACTATAGCCGTCGCCCCTTGAGTGCGCGAACGACCAAGAGCAGCTTATCAACACGTTCTGCATCGAGCAATCGCTCGGCCAGTGCGTCTAGCATGCAGAAACAGCGTTGCCACATTCTTCGTGCCGTGCTACTATACTCGACAGACAACACAGTACGTGCTGCTGCGAAGTGGCATAAACGACGCGTAGGTGATCGCGGAGGCCATACGTCCAACTAAGCGGGCACGACGCGTCAAACCGTCCCCCGTGGATGGCGAGACCCGTGAGACTGTCTGCGACGTGTCTAGCCGCCCGTGCATTCTTTGCTCAAAAGATCGTTCTTTATTTATCACTGCGGCGCAGTACTTGACGGTGCGCCCTCCCGAACGAGTCGTTCGTGTGTAGATGCGAAGGGAGGTCCGCGGTTTTCAACGTTTTGTGTATAGACACCACCAGGGCGAAGGAGAGGGGGGACTCTTCAAACACATGAGGCGTGAGCTAGACGTGCAGCATTGAATTTTAGCGGCCGAACATTCAATCTCGGAGCTGCCAGGTCTCACCTTCTTTTTTTGCTATTTATTCTCTTGCGCGCGTGGTCTATTTTTCTTTCTTTGCATCTTTTTTTTTTCTTATAACTTATAGCGCGAAGGAGGGCCTTATGTTTCAATTCTGATTACCCTATATATTCTGAATATATATATTCTGATATATTCTGATATATATTCTGAATATTATTTATCTTCTGGTAACCTCCCTGCCTTCTTTCAGTGCATTTATCTCTCTCTCTCTCTTGACTTACTCTACCTGTCGTCCGAAATTTGTGCCGTCGTCACGTAACGCAAGCCTCGGCTAAGATCACGTAGACAATTCATCCACGAGATATTCGCGAGATTTCTTGAAATACATCTCCTCTTACATATCTTGTGCTCCGTAAGTCTATCGAAAGCTCACAAAATAGCAACCATGTTCATTCTTTGTTACAAAACGTTACGTAAAACGTGTTGACACATTTAGGTGATGTACGTCGCAAAAAGAATGAATCAACAAGCCTAATTAGGTACCTTCAAGTAGTCAAAAATTTCATCGGTTCACTAACTCATGCTAATGCCATTGAAAAATAGCAAACGAGAATTATAGTCGAAGTATATCAGTAAATTACGCGTCTTATTGCGGAGGACGCTTGGTAAGACAGACAATATCAGAGAGGAAGCGTTGCTCAGCGTAATCTTTTATAACGTGCGCTTGTGCCTGCTGCGGCAAGCAGTGAGCAACGAAACTGAAATAAGCTGTGGATGATTGAATAGGTGGTTGATCTATATCTTGCATACAATATCGCCTAAGAGAACACATACAAAACATTGTGGGGTACAGGGACGCGGGCACCTGTCGATTTACTGCAATGGCTGTGGTTTCTCCCGCACGTTTTCATCAACAACTGACGTTTATTTTTTGAACTACCTTCCTCCCAAGTCCGTACGACGCATGCGCAGACAACAAACCAAAAACACCCGGCAAGCTAATCTGAGTAAATCACCTTTGTGCTAAAAACAGCCATTCTTTCCTGGTTAGATAAACTGGGGCTGCACTAACACATTTGTCAGGATCCAGTTTCCAGATATTAAATGCCTCAATAATCTCCCGTTCACGCTGCGTCTTAGCCTTACCAAAAATTGTAGCCTTATCGAAGAGAGGCGTACAAGCTGTCGCTTGTGTCGCCCCCACCGTCAGTGGTGCGATACCATGCGTCACGTGGTGCAAGTTAGCCCGTATAGACTTAAGCAGGATCCTTAAAGAAACTTCGCTTGCCAGTGCGCTTCCGCTTGTGGAATTCTGCGTGCGTCACTGTGTCGCAGTCTTCGTCAAGCGTGCTCAAAAATACAGTTTCCTGAATCTGACACCAAACTTTATATCGTGACTAAACGATAAGTGTCTTACCACCACGCCAAGTCAGAGGTTTCTGAATTCGAGTTACGAATTCAAGTTACCTGGTTCGATACGGAGGTTTCTAAATTCTAATTAGCCCCACCATGGTGGTCTAGTTGCTAAGGTACTCGGCTGCTGACCCACAGGTCACGGTATCGAATTCCGGCTGCGGCGGCTGCATTTCCGATGGAGGCGGAAACGCTGTACGCCCGTGTGCTCGGATTTGGGTGCACGTTAAAGAACCCCGGGTGGTCAAAATTTCCTGAGCCCTCCACTACGGCGTCTCTCATAATCAGATCGTGGTTTTGGGAAGTTAAACCCCACATATAAATCAATCAATCAATCAATCGCGACTAAACGATAAGTATCTTACTACCACGCGAAATCAGAGGTTTCTGAATTCGAAAAACGAATTTAAGTTACGTGGTTTGATACGGAGGCTTATAAATTGGAGTTACAAACATTTACTCACTTTTTGAGAAATCGATCAACCCGCCGGGGTTTTCATTGAATTTCCTTCAGTTTCTTATAGCATGGTAAGGTTACACTGCGTAGAGTAAGCGTCTAGTTTAGTTACCCGGCAATATATAGAATCGAACACCACAAACCTCTTCCGCTCATCGCAGGCCAGTAACGCCTCTCTCGCTGCAACAATAAACTATACGGAAAACGATTCGGACTGCACGTCGAGATCCATAGATGGTGGGTCGGTGATAAAGGCACTAACAAAGCGGCCGAAACGAAACAAAGCGAATTTAAAAATGGCGGGGAGTTTCGTATCTACCGTAGAGCGTCAAGCCGTCTCATGCTGTGCGCAGAATCATGGATCATTCGTTCGTAACTCCCTTGGAGCACACACGCGCGCACACGGCTCAAATTACGCGGCGCTGAAACGTTGCAGTCCACTATTTGGAGCTCGGAGGAGGCCTTAATCGATTTCGAAACCCCGCCGAGAAAAAGAGAGAGCGAAGAAGAAGAGGAAAAGGGAATAGAAAGAGAGGCCTGCTGACTGATATGGAGTGGGCGGCACGGGCCGTTCTTCGCGTTGGGCCGCTTTGCGGAAAATGACTGCTTCGCAGCACAGCCAGTCCCTGCGGCCGCCTGGGTTCCTCACTTTCCGTCTCTCTCTCTTTTTTTTTTTCTTTCGCGACGGATTTCTGACAGCCACACCTGCATTATCGCTCACTTCGGCCTCCTCGGCGTGGCTATTTCGCTGAGCCGCCCGTGGGCCCTTGCAGCAAGTGCGGCTATATCAGAACTAAGAGCTCTCTACACGCGCGCTAACTCACAGGCCTCTCAATCGCCTCTCTACTCGAAGCGGATAAAAATGTGGAGATGAGGGAGTTGTGAGGAAAAAGACGTCCAGACTGAACGTTTTTTTTTTTTTTTTTTTTTTCCCAACCTTGCAGGCTTCCCGACTTGCTCGCCAGAGTGCGCGAGAGGCGCGCGAGAACTTCGCGGGAAACGGCTCCCCGTTTGGCCTTTTTGCTCGACTGTGTGGCGGCTTTTAGACATGCTCCGTCGCCTTTTACGTCATTTTTTTTCTTTGCTAACCTGTCAGAGTTTCCTCGATTTCCTGGTTTTTTCATAGTTCGTTCGCGTTGGTTAGACAGCGCTGTTATAATCCGCTTTCAGGACGGCTGTTTCTATTGTTCGGTTCTTTGTCGTTCGTGTTTGTTTGTTTTTGTCTCTTCAGTTTGCTAGCCCGCTTGTTTCGGAGGAATTAGCAAAAGTTGGTCACAACCACGACTGTTGAAGACAATGACGTTGGCACAAGAAAACGAACAGTCAGATTCAAGCTCTAAAAAAAAGGCACAAACTTTTTTTTTTCACTCTCGTTCGCTATAACGAATGAATCATATGCCATTCATTCATTTATTCGTTCATTCCATCGATCATTTGCTGGTCTCGGTCTTCGTACGGTCGGTGATATACTCGTAATTCACAATAATCAGCGTACAGTATACAAGAAAGAAATTAGTGTCCAATTATACTCTAATAAACAAAAAAAGCAACTGTAAATGGAACCTGACAGGCACGAAAGAAGTCGCAGGTGACGCTACGCATGAGTTTAACGAACGGCCACGGGTCAATAGCAGCGAGAGAGCACGCGAACTTCTCATCGACTCTGGCAACAATGTGTCTCACGCGCGACCTTCGAGTGTGGCGACAATCGCACAGCTTGCCGCATCTGATTAAAAGCATTGTGCAAAAAAAAGAAAACGCTACACACGGGTACATAACTTGAGATAATATAAATTCTTCCGGAGCACAAGTTTAACAACTGCGTTCCTCCCAGAGGGCGCGCGTGTAGTTGTCGCTACCTTTAAAGATATAGAGACATCAGATCTATTGTGCTTTTTCCCGCCACCTTCCGAAATTAGGAAATATTGCGGTACATATATGACGCGCATCCTTTGCGGTACATATATGATGAGCATCGTATTATGGTACATATATGAGGAGCATCGTAAGGACGGTGGAAAACGATCGGAACGAGTGACTTTATGAAATAAACAAAGGCACGCAAGTAAAATGCACTAGCACGGTCACTACCACGGTGCCACGTTGAATATGTCCACGATAGTCGGACATGCTGACCAGCACTGTGGTCAAGCTGCAGATGTTCGGTACAGCCCTTGAGATAACACACGTGTAAACATCACTACGTACTATCAGCGTCAAATAAAACCCGCACAGCGCCGAGCCTTTGCGATAGTGTAGTGCGTGCTGTTCAGTTATCACCATTGACAGGCGCGCGCCCATCCTGTTCAGCAGATTCGCGCATAGCCCCGCCGCGGTGGTCTAGTGGCTAAGGTACTCGGCTGCTGACCCGCAGGGCGCGGGTTCAAATCCCGGCTGCGGCGGCTGCATTTCCGATGGAGGCGGAAATGTTGTAGGCCCGTGTGCTCAGATTTGGGTGCACGTTAAAGAACCCCAGGTGGTCTAAATTTCCGGAGTCCTCCACTACGGCGTCTCTCATAATCATATAGTGGTTTTGGGACGTTAAACCCCACATATCAATCAATCAATCAGATTCGCGCAGACGTACGTGCCTGTTCGAAGTGATAAGTGGACGGCATGCACTATAAAATCTCGAAGGCATGTCGCTGTGCGGGTTTCATTTGACGCTAATAGCACCTTGAATTTGGTATCTACGACGTGAGCATGCAAAACATAATAATAATAATAATAATAATAATAATAATAATAATAATAATAATAATAATAATAATAATAATAATATACCATGCTGTTGTTCTGACCCAAGCGATCGGCGTCGCTCTCACAAGTCGCCGCCTCAATGGTTCTCTAATATTCCATGCAAACTGTACTTCGAATATTTGCCTGATCGGCGGACGACGTTCGCAAGAAATGCTGGCATGGTTACATTACTCTTGATCTGCACGTCTATTAACGCGATAGCCCTAAATAGCTCGTTTCTCAGAAACTCCCGCGTCGGTGTCGTTCGTGGGGAGCGAAATATCATCTTATGCGTGACCGAAAAATCAAGAACGATGCAAATAAAATAAATTATCAAAAAAAAACCATTGGGTGAGAGTGCGGATTGATCCAGGGTCGCTTCCAAAGCAAGCGGGTGTTCGACTGCAGAGCAATGGCCCCGCCGCGGTGGTCTAGTGGCAAAGGTACTCGGCTGCTGACCCGCAGGTCGCGGGTTTGATTCCCGGCTGCGGCGGCTGCATTTCCGATGGAGGCGGAAATGTTGTAGGCCCGTGTGCTCAGATTTGGGCGCACGTTAAAGAACCCCAGGTGGTCGAAATTTCCGGAGCCCTTCACTACGGCGTCTCTCATAATCATATGGTGGTTTTGGGACGTTAAAACCCCACAAATTAATCAATCAATCAACTACCGAGCAACGCGTCTGCTTGTGAATACAATGGAAAGAACTTCCTCTGCTTGTAAATGCAGAGAACGTAACATTAATGCTTCACAAACACACGCGCTTTGTATGCATGCTTCACAACACAAGTAAAATATTGCAGTAATAATGCATGGTACCAGCACCCATTCCCATCGGTCGTCAGAACATGTGACCATCATAATGACTCAGTGGTTTAAAGCCAGTCACACACTACGAAAGGCACACACGCTATAGACTGCACCTGTTCCCTTACGGTTTCGTAGTGGGTTCATGGAAAGTTCGAAAAGGTTTTACGCACTAAGTGTTTGAAGTACGCACTGATTTGATTGATAAGTGGGGTTTAACCTCCCAAGAAGTACGCACTAAGAACGGAATATTGCTATCGTGGTCAACTCTTTATTAAAAGCGAAGCTTCAGGATCACCTAATCTTTATTATACCACGTGAATGCATCATAGCTTCTCCTCGACGAAAGCGCTCATTAAGGGTCAAGCCCAACGACCTATTATTACGTCATTTCTGCAAGTGCACCAACACTCACATATTATCAACCTGGGAAAAAAACTGCGTTGTTTCATCATTAGCATTTTTCCCAATTCCTTTTCTTCACTTTTTATTCGTTTCATTTTTCGGGTAAACCGAGGAGAATGCTCCCTATCAAGAATATTACACGATGACGCACCTCCAAAAGATCGATTGCCCCACAAGACCCCTTATAAAACCGAACGATAATAAATGTTTTTTTTTTAATATTGTTTGGGAGAGATCCCAGTGCGCTATTTGATTCTTGTCCCACCGCGCTTCATATAGCGTACCTGCACCTGTCATCTCTCATTTTACCAGCAAAAGCAATCACCTTACAGCTCCACTCGACTCGACGATTGGACTGCCGTCTACAAAGTGTGCGGACTAGGCTTGGTTATTAACGATCTTCACAACCCGTAGGCCTACAATACACAATGGATGGCGCAAAGACATTTTCCTGCCGTTGTGCAAAATGAATAGCCAGTAAGATCAGCTTTGTTTTTTGTGTACCATACATCTTTCTGTACTCTTGTTATCCTTTCTCACCGTTCCTCCTAACGTATGTATGTATGTAGATACTATCTATCTATCTATACATCTATACATCTAGACAGACAGACAGACAGACAGACAGACAGACAGACAGACAGACAGACAGACAGACAGACAGACAGACAGACAGACAGACAGACAGACAGACAGACAGACAGACAGACAGACAGACAGACAGACAGACAGACAGACAGACAGACAGACAGACAGACAGACAGACAGACAGACAGACAGACAGACAGACAGACAGACAGATAGATAGATAGATAGATAGATAGATAGATAGATAGATAGATAGATAGATAGATAGATAGATAGATAGATAGATAGATAGATAGATAGATAGATAGATAGATAGATAGATAGATAGATAGATAGATAGATAGATAGATAGATAGATAGATAGATAGATAGATAGATAGATAGATAGATAGATAGATAGATAGATAGATAGATAGATAGATAGATAGATAGATAGATAGATAGATAGATAGATAGATAGATAGATAGATAGATAGATAGATAGATAGATAGATAGATAGATAGATAGATAGATAGATAGATAGATAGATAGATAGATAGATAGATAGATAGATAGATAGATAGATAGATAGATAGATAGATAGATAGATAGATAGATAGATAGATAGATAGATAGATAGATAGATAGATAGATAGATAGATAGATAGATAGATAGATAGATAGAGGTCTTATTGCACATTATAGCATGAACTGTGACGTATTGTGTATATAGCCAGCACACATCGTATCTGGTGCACATTACCGCGAACGTATGTGCACAGAACGTGATGCAGTCCACTCTCTAACACAGCGTCATGTCTCGCTTTTACCAGTTACGCACACAACACGTATACCTCGAAAATCCTAATCGAGTCAGTACACAACAAGAGCCCCACGCAAACATCGTGTATCGCGACACAATCAACGTCGTTCGTGTATGGCAAGTTTTCCACCGAAGATCATAAAAATAAGAAATATTAACCCACCCTTACTGCAGTTTGTTTTCGACACAGGACACACGGCGCTGCTGGCGAGAAAACGATATCGTCGAGCTAACAAATAAAAAATGAATGAAACCAAAGAAGAAAAAAAAACGTATCGGTCGTTTTTCATCCGTTCGCCGCTTCCTGTTGCGAAAACAAAGTGCGAGAAAATTGTGCCGCCCTCCTCGAACCGTGCAATCGAGCCATCGCGGAAGACGTAATTTCCGCGACAGCTCACATTTCGCAAATATCGCGAGTGGCCAGTGACAGCTCGTAGAG
Organism: Rhipicephalus microplus; assembly: GCF_043290135.1. Taxonomy (NCBI): domain Eukaryota; kingdom Metazoa; phylum Arthropoda; class Arachnida; order Ixodida; family Ixodidae; genus Rhipicephalus; species Rhipicephalus microplus. The sequence goes on along the minus strand of NC_134700.1, from coordinate 277,628,216 downwards.
CCACAGTGCGACGATACTGCGGAGAAAATGAGTAAGCTACGACACGGCAAGAACTGACACCGACGAGCAACGAGTCTGCCCGCTTTCATCAGCGCAGAATATGGCGGCACAAATAAGCAAGCATTTAAAAGCACGCGCATTATCGCAGCATCAATATAAAAGCCGGAATAACTATCGAATACAAAAAAAATACCGATGACGTGTAACAAATTCGCACAAAATCACCGCCACTCGCAGTTATTCGATTCGAAAGATTATGCAACAAATATTATTGTTGATTGAAATGTGGGGTTTAATGTCCCATAACCAGCATATGATTATGAGAGACGCCGTAGTGGAGGGCTCCGGAAATTTCGACCACGTGGGGTTCTTTGACGGGCACCCAAATCTGAGCACACGGGCCTACAGCGTTTTAGCCTCCGTCGAAAATGCAGCCGCCGCAGCCGGGATTCGATCCCGCGACCTGCGGGTAAGCAGCCGAGTAGCTTAGCCACTAGACCACCGCGGCGGGGTATACGTTATTGTTCTAGTGCAGTTATTTATTTAACGTACTGTTTACCATCAGGTCTTCACTGGGGTGACTTAAAGGTAAAAAAAATTATTACATATTGATAGTACAATAGTATAAGACATACATACATACATACATACATACATACATACATACATACATACATACATACATACATACATACATACATACATACATACATACATACATACATACATACATACATACATACATACATACATACATACATACATACATACATACATACATACTCAATCCCCATTTTAAAATAAAACTGAAGTGTGTATGTGTTTGTTGTTGTGCCGGCATACCTTGGCGGCCATCCATGGCAGTCGTCGTTCTACGCAAACATAAGCTGGGCGCGACCACGAAGCAACATCTCCATGCGACGTGAGCAATAAGGCTCCGCGTGCGTGCGGTGCCGCCTGTTCGGCATCATGCCGAACTCGTCAGACGGAACTTGCCCCGTCCGGCTGCGACAGGAACTGACGGGGAGCCATCGACTCCAACGCAGGATCACCAGAGCCGTCAATAACTCCATACGTCGTCACACGTCGACACTGGGTATTGACCCTCAATTGGATGCCCGGGCGTGGCCATCATTGTGTGCCAGCCAGTGAAGCTGGATCGGTTGACTTTTGCCGCCACGTGGGGAGAAGAATGTGGGGGTGGGCCACACCGTTGACATTTAATCGGGCGCACCGAAGAGCACCCTGCCTATATTCTTCGAGAGTTGAGACCGTCAACATGTAGATACTTTGTATGAAGTATTTTTTCTGTCTTCAACTCACGGGCGACCCAACACTCCCGTGAGGCGGTGTCGAGGCAAGCCCTTGACGCCCCCTCATTTATTTATATTTATTTATACTTATACCTACAGCACCCTCTGGACATTGTTGTAGGGGGGTTTACAAATTCAAACTACATTTAAATCAGGGGGGACAAGTTGAAATTGCACGGCACACAAGAAAATAAAAACAAATCAAAAATACCTAAATCACAGCATACAATATCATTGTGTGACCACATACCCCTTTAAAAGGGAAGGAAACACTGTGGAAGGGGCGGTCACAATGTTTTTTTGGAAGACTGTTCCATTCGTGTATAGTTTTAGGAAAAAAAGTATTTGCATGCGTTGATGTTCGGCACATATATTCACACACTTTCAAAGGATGATCCCGTCGTGATGAGATGTATGTTGGTGGTCTGATGTATTTGTTTTTATCGATCCCAGTTTTGTCGTTTATTAGGTTGTAGAAAAGACATAGCCTGATATATTTACGCCTTGAGGAGGGTAACGGCCAACCAAGTGAACTAACAATTTCGCTAGAATTTCTGGTGAAGTAATCACCCGTCACAAACCGGGCGGCACGTTTCTGAATGCGCTCCAATGTATCAATATTTAACTTTGCGGCCGGGTCCCAGGCAGTGCAAGCATATTCTAAAATTGGGCGTACGTTTGACACCTAAAGAACTTGTTTAAGAACAGAGGGGCGGTTATGAATTTGCGGCGTAGGAAGTTCAGCACGTGACTGGCTTTAACTAATACCATGCGAACATGATCATTCCACGATGGTGTGCTGTTGATGACAACGCCAAGATACTGGTATTCATTTACCGTGGATAATGGTATCCTTTCCATGAAGTAATTTGTGATAAAAGGTTGCTTTTTTTTCTTGGTAAACCTAACGACAAAGCACTTTGACACGTTAAGCTGCATTCTCCACGTACTGCACCATGCACCGTGGGAGGCCCGGCCACCTAAACCTGCTGGTTTCTGATCATAAAGTGTATTCCTCCACCTTCTCTTCAACTCATCCTCATGACTGCTACAAACAGGAAAGCCACGCGTGTCCGTATACACTGGCCACGCAACGCCAGTCGTAGCAGTTGTGAAATCGGTGGGATATTGCGACAGCCCGTTTACTAAAGCAGTTGCGGAAGCGGCGGGATGTCACGACACCTCATTCCGTATGTGCGTGTCTGCCTGCGTGTTCTCTGTCTGTCCGTTTTTCGCTCTTTCTTTCATTCTCCTCGTTAATTTGCCTGTACGTCCACCTCTCTCTTGCTTTCTTTCTCACTATCTCTCTTCTTGACGTGCTTCACCAATGACCATGGCAGTGCGAGTGGTTTCTCTAATGCGACAGTATGCGCGGCCGTCCGGGACTATATTGATGGAACTAATAGGTTGACTAATTAACCAGTTTCATTATCCTAACATGTCCACATATCGGTAATCTTTCTGTTATACCTCCATCATTCCAAAATCTGAACAGTAAATTTTAAAACCACTCAATTCTTGGCCAATCACCCCACAGTGGGTATGCGCCACTAACAATAGAACAACAACAACAACAACAACAACAACAACAACAACAACAACAACAACAGTGCGAGACAAGCCGCTATTGCCGCTTAAATGAGTCGTTGCGGCGCTGCACCATTGTTTCGGTGGCACAAAAGAAAAAGAAGAGGAATCTCGTCCCGACGCGCCCTTACAGGCACTCGCACGAAGCGAATGCTGCACATACGACTGCAGGTGCAGCGCGCGTGTGCAGCCGACCGAGCACCGCCCGGCTCGTTTCGCCTCTCCGAGTTAACGCCTCGCCCGAGCCGAAGTCCGGCTCTCGAGTGCGCGCGATGCCATTAAAGATTAAACGCGCGCACGTGTCTTTGGTTTCGTGTGAAACTCGACCGAAACAAAAAAAAGAAAGAAAGAAAGAAAGACGGCCAGAACAGTGCGAAAAGTTCGAATCGATGTCGCTTTCGCGGCTCCCTGGTAAAAGAAAGAAAAAATGCAACGTAGAAGGATTGGAAATTAAGAGAGACGTGTAGAAAGAATAATGCAGCATTTTTTTTTTTTGCTTCTGAGAATTGGTCGTGGCGTCGTGAGAAATTTCACGGTGGAATTGCCCGCTAAAATACGCGAATAGCCGTGCTTTCAAGAACAAAAAAAGGGGGGGGGGACACAGTGAACTTAGAAACAGTTCGAACTTTGAAAGTAAGTCGGTTGAGAGCTAGTGCCTTAATACTGTAACGCCTGAGAGAGCATGAAAATTGAGCTAAGGTAAAAGCGGGAGGGGACTTGGGCCGATCATTACAACGAGTGCAGTCTTCCGTATCTTTTTCTTCTTTTTTTCAGTACGATTATCTTATATTGCTGCCCTGACCTTCCGCGGCAACCCAATGACTGTGTCATTCGAGGTGGTGGATTCTCATTTTGATAAAGTTGTAATTGAATAATTAATTATTATGTGACCTTTAACGCACCGAAACTGCGATATGATTACGAGTGCGCTATCTAGTCAGAAACTTCGGATTAACTTAGTTACTTGTGGTCCTTCAATGCGCGCTTCAATATAAGTACCTGGGTGTTTGTTACACTTCACCGCAGTGTAGAGGCAGCCTCTGATTACGGGAATCGAGCCCGCGTTTTTTGAACTTCACAACTCAACACCTCAACTATTACTTTAGCCGACCGCGTAACTAACCCAATTTCTCGCTCTACAATTACTTATGGTCTGAGCATTAACTACCGCGACGTATACAAGCTGACTATTCTGTCGCACACGAAAACGTTCCCGAAAACGGAAATCTATGGGAACCACTTACTAACACGAGCGAATTCTTTCATGTCCCGCAATGCGTACAACAGCTAGAGCAGGAAAGTTTACGAGACATATGAACACCTCCAGATATCCCACAACCCCGCATGCCAGACCGAATATATAGCGTACACATATACTAAAGGGGCAAAGAAGGGCGCCCAGTGTTCGGTTAGGACACGTTAGGTTAGAACTCACGCGCATAGAGCGGCCACCTCTAACGCAAACCAACAACCGTTTTCTTCTCTTTTTTTTTTGGGGGGGGGGGGGGAGCGACATTTGATTAGAGCGGGGAAACTGTGGCGTATAGGCATGAATACAAAAAAAACGCACCCGGTGAATATACGATGCGATTAGGGACGGTATATATACAACATCGATCCAAGCGCCGGCAAGACACGCGCTTATTAGCTGCCTAATGGGAATTCATTGAGGCCATACGGGACCAGGGCAAAAGGTCAGTTGAATCCCACGTGCCCGGAGTCTCGCTATTGCTAAAGCATAGGCAAGTAAACCTTGCAGACTCATCGAATCTCCTTCGTTCAAACCAGTGTGGTGCCTTTTTTTTTATATTCTTTCTCTGTCTTCTAAGAGGTATCACCGTCCTCTTTTTGAACCCGAGCCTTCTGCATAGTACACAGCGATGCATCAGCTCTGAAATACAGTGAAAGTGACTTCCACTGCTTGGAATGGAGTGACAATAACATTCATGTTATACCTGTGTACAGGCTTCACAGTTCAACACGTAATACCGCCGTAATATTGCGCGGTACAAGGGTACATTGCCATCGGTCGTCAGAACATGTGATTATCTTAACAATTTCGTGGTTTAAAGCCGGCCATCCGTAGCAAAAGTCCCTCACGTAACTGCACATATTCTCTTAAGGCCACGTAGTGGGTGCATATCAGGTTCGAAAATATTTCACGCGCTTAAGTGCTCGTGGCTTAAAGCATGCTACCCATTGCAGAGAATGCAGTCATATGCGAAAGCTCCACTGACACAAGTCACTTTACACTTCGTTGATAGTTTGTAGTGATCCCAAATGTAAATGTGTCTATTGACGTCATACAATAAAAACTATGCACTAAGCGGTAGAAGTACGCACTGGGACAGCGCATCGCCATCGCGTTCAACATCTAAAGGCAAAACTAAATCAACCCACAATTTCTGTTATGGTTACTACTTCGGCGCGACATCTACATTGTCGGGTCCTTTATTAATAATATCAGAAGTCTTACAAGCCAGAACCACAATATCACTGCGATGTACGCCGTAGTGAAGGTATCCGGAAATTCCGACCACCTAGTTGTCTTTAACAATCCGTGACATCGCGGAATGGTACATGGGCCTCCATTGTTTCGCCTACGTCGAAGTGCGGCCGCCGGGATCAAAACCGCGACCTTCGGGTCGGGCCGGCCGCCGAACACCAGAGCCACCGGAACCTCCGGGGCAGACATGACGGGTCCTATGGGTTGCTCGAGTGTGTCTTATATCGTAATCGAAATCTGTCGCAACGCTTTGTTCTTTTAGATGCGAAGCAGTTCTTTGACTATAACCTGTGTAACGCTGTTCCGTACGTCCACACAAAAAAAAAACCCTCGCCGCAGGTATTGGAGTAGTGCCAAGTAGGTCAAGTTGCAGATGCGCGTTGCCGTCACTCTTTCCATCACACGCAGCAGCTGACGGCTCCTCCACCAGCTCACAATACACTTCTCTCTCACTTCACTCTCTCACCGCCCGCAACGCTCGACCGCACATCGAGTAGAAACATTAGACAGGTTTAGTTGCGTGTCCGCAGCAGCGGTACGGCGGCCTGCCTTTGCAAATGGCTAAAAGGCTGCGTTCGTACGTCTCTTGCGTACGCGCGACTACGTAAATCTGTCTGCTCTATCGGCTCGTTTATCTGCGATGAAGCTTACACGAAACCCAACTCGCCTTCCGTCTCTTTGCGTTTCAAATAAACGTTTACTAGACTAAACGCTACACCGAATGTCGCTTCAACCCGTTCTTCCAGCACCCTCGTCGACACCCGTTTCAACCGGGTCAACGCCGTGCGCACCACTGCTGATTTCCATTCCCTCAGTGGAGAAGGGTCCATAAGTTTTGTTTGCTATAAGTCAGGGACACGCACGCTATACATCAAGATTAACGCGTCGCTAGCACCTGTTGTGATCCAAAAGACGCTTCAGCTTCGACAATGAAGCTCGCATCGTTCGACAAGTTCCATTGTCGGCGCGTTCGCTCAGGGCGGCTGACGCCTCCCTCGTGTTCCCGCTGTCTATCACACGGTTGGTATAACATTCATCTTGTTCGGGAGCTCTTACAGGGTTGTGTGATTCGTTCGCGGGGCTGAGTTTGACGCCATCAATGAGTACGCTGCCACCAAATGGAGAATATAGGATTGTCTCTTATAAGAGGCACTAAAGAGAAATACTTAATCTGCTTACATTGATAAACAGTACTGTGAGAACTCTTAATGTCGTTTATTGCCCCATCGTAGCTTTATTAATAGAGAATAAAACGAAGTTCGAGGTATTATTTTCAATTTTCCCGCCCAAATTTCCCTGCGTGACATCATGGGTTTCGAACTGCAGTGATCGAATTTCGGCGCCATCGGCTCTATAAAATTTTCTTAAACTTGGTATGTTAAGTATCTGGCCACCTGAGAGGACGTAGCACTTAAGTGTTACCGATAACTAACTACGTTGTCCCTAGCAGGCACCATCAAAATAAGTGAAGTCACGGCAAATGGTTCGGGAGTTTCAAGGCGGTGTCGCCACCCACATTTTCTTTTTGCGCGTTTTATCGCTTAGTAAACGTCTTCCCACCGCAAGCGGGTTTTTACCTGTAATAGAATTTACTATTACGAAAGGAACGCTTTATAGAGTCCCTCAAAAGAGGGAAAACAACTACTTGGTTTTGATCGATAAAGAGTACTCCGAAAATTCTAATGCCGCAAGTTTCGCTATCATAAGTCCGCTATTAGAGGAGAAAATGAAGCTGGTAGTCTCATTTTAAAATTTCGTGCCAAAATATCCGCAGCAAGATGGCGAGTTAGGCCAGTTGATTGACGTTCGTTCCGAAAATTTTCGTTAAACGCACCTAGGAAAAAAAAAACATCATGTCCTCTTTACTTCATCTTGTCTGTGCTTTGCGGCGCGCGCAACGAAAATTGTCCAAACGAATATCTCCGCACGTGACGTAACTATATTCAAAAAGCATTTTTCGCCATTTCGCGACGTCGGCTGGACGCAATTTTTCTGGAACTTCGTGTTTAGGTATATGTACCCCACAAATGATAACGTAGTCAATTTTGACCGATTAGAAACTACATATGTGACCCGGTAGAGTCCTTCAAAATCTACGGCGTTCAGTGTGTGACTCTCAAGATGGCGCCTCCACCCGCATTTGTTTTTCACGCGTTTTATCGCGGTAAGAGTGGCGTTTTCAGGATTGTGGAATCGAATGTTTACTAATACTAAAAAAAATGTGTCCCTTTAAAAGGAGTGACACGTGCAAAATTGGGGCTCACAAAGAGAGAGTCAAATTACTCATTTTATTTTATTTTTTTTCTTAGAATTAATTAAACTATGAGCTGTAGTATTTAGACACGAACGGAACAAATTCGACCATCGACACGCACGCTATAAGCCTGTTCGCAAAGTTTCACCAATCTTTGCCGAGCACAACATATCGACAGCACGAACATTGAACGAAAGACAAGCGAAAACACTGCGTCCGCGTCCCCGCGCTCGTCCATTGTTCTTTGATATTGCTTGATTGATACGTGGGGTTTAACGTCCCAAAACCACCATATGATTATGAGAGACGCCGTAGTGGAGGGCTCCGAAAATTTCGACCACCTGGGGTTCTTTAGCGTGCACCCAAATCTGAGCACACGGGCCTACAACATTTTCGCCTCCATCGGAAATGCAGCCGCCGCAGCCGGGATTCGATCCCGCGACCTGCGGGTCAGCAGGCGAGTATTTTAGCCACTAGGCCACCAAGGCGGGGTCTTTTCTCGCACTCTCAAGATCTCCTTCAATAGAGTACACCAACCAGCCCAAACCTTCACGGTTGATTTGTGAAGCACGTGGCCCCATTCTTCGACAGCTGAGGACATGTACAACACCAGCTCACCATTGCACTGCAAACGAGGGGCCAGGATTCACACGTTTTCTCCGAGTCTCCGATAAGCGGCGCCCGTGAACAGTGCAAATCTTCAGTAGCGGTGATTCCCGATGTCTGGCACGTGACCCAATATACCTCTCCTCTGTGGCCCTTTAGGATCGCACCCGTACAAGTTCTATCCACGCTCGTCCCAAAGTACGTCGCGTCCAGAAAGCGCCTGCCGATCCACTGCCCGAAGACGAAACCTGGGCGAAGCGTTATAGCTCTTTACCTGAAGAACAGAGAGTGCTGATACGCATTCCGTGTGTTCCACTAGGTTGCGTAATAAGTCACACGGCCGCGCGCGAGTCATTAAGCGTGAGGTGCGTCGTCCGAAGCGGGAAATGTCCGACCCACCGCCTCTGCCGCCGGCCATTCCGCGTTCTTAGCAAACACCATTTAGCACAAAGCGCGCCTTGTTCTCTCGGAGCAGCGGAGATCTTATTCGCTTCCGACTGGCATTTTTTGCTTGTTTGCCTTTTTTTTTGCATACGAAGTTTATTGTCGCGCACTCTTCGTAGTCATGTGCTGCGGCCAGCCGAACAAAGGTGACTGGAAGCGCAGAACTGATGTCAAGTCATTAAGAAATGTGAGGTGCGGTTTGTTAAAGGAAAATAGAAAGAGTAAATAAGGGATAGATAGAATAAAAAAATAAATAAGGAGGTATAAAAGGAAGGACAAAAGGAATGAAGAAGAAGTAAACACAGGGGAATAACAAGAAAAAGGTTTGAATGAATGAATGAATGAATGAATGAATGAATGAATGAATGAATGAATGAATGAATGAATGAATGAATGAATGAACCAATCAATCAAGACGGCAGTATGAAAAACGGAAAAAAAGGATAAAGAAGAATGAACAACAAAAGCAAAGAAGTGATAGAGCTGCAAAGAAGGAACAAATAAAATAAATAAAGGCGCGTAAGTAAAACGCGGAAAGAAAGAAGCAAGAAAGGAAGCAAAGACAGACCAAAATTTATTATTGGCAAGAATAAATAACCAATAAAACAAGAGATGAGACAGCGAATTACGCCAGAAAAAAAAGAAAATAAAAGCAGGAAATTCACGAGGGAAGAGATTGAAAGAATAACAGCAAGGTGGCGACACTGCAGAATCAGAACGCACGAAGAGGTTTAAGCACTCGGAAAAAAAAAATACCGGCCTTGTTTTTCTTCGCCCCGAATCAGCGTGCGTTCGAAAATTTTCGTACGTGCCTTGTCTCGCATCTGTAACCGAAGAACAAACACATAAATCCCCCCAACACCACATCTCTTCACGTCCCGGCCGACCGATCATTCTTTAACGGGATTCTCCATTAATGGGGCAGGAATGCCGCAGCTCGGTGTGCTGCCATGACTAGAAGAGATTAATCGTATTAGCCGCCTCACTCGAGTGCCGAGTGAAGAACGAATAAACGTATGCGCATAGCGTGGGAAAGATAGAAATGGAGCTGGAAACAAACAAAGAGAAACCCCAAAGAGATTGACAATTGCGTAGATATTAGAAGGCGTAAAACGAAGCGGTATATATGCAGTCAAAGCCGAGGATAGAAAATGGGGTATATAGAGAGAAACAGATAGGTGCCAGGGGAGAGGGTTGCGGCGCAACGATGGATTGGAAGCATTCAATAACTGCCAGTCTTCGCTCGACTTTTTTCACTATAAAAACCCTTCGTGTTCTAGCGATGCCGATTAAACGAGTGAATAATTCACGCCCCACGAAGCGCCGATAATATCACTCGTATTAATGGAGACCAACTTTTCTTCGAAGTTGATTCGCTATAATAGCTCGTGATCGAGAGACTATTCATTTTCGTCGCCACCGCTTAAGTGCGCCTTTGAAAAGATGCTTATTCTCGTCACCAACATCGTCGTGACAATTGGTTCCCTATTGGTGACTCGGTGGCATGCTACCTACCATCGCTGTTGACGATAATAATAATAATAATAATAATATTAATAATAATAATAAAGGGGTTTACGAGCCTAAAACACTATATGATCATGAGGGGCGCCGCAATGGAGGGCTCCCGGTCCTCCGGCACTTCGCCTCTACCGAGACACGACAACTGCAGCGGGTATCGAACCCGGGACCTCTTGAATAGCTGCAATGTACCGTAACCACTGCTGGACCACGGCGAGCTATCGTCATTGTTGCGCCTTGTTGTTACGTTAAGACGAATGCCTCAGGTGTCTCGTCAAACGCGAAAACTAACCGTCGACGTCAACGCGAGTGCACAAACATCACAATGTGATGACGTCGTCATTACGTGAGGGTTCACCAACATTTGTGATGTCACACTACGGCCAAAGGGGGGGGGGGGGGGGTGATCACAGAGGCAGTGTAAAAAACCGCCAGACCTGCTCGAAACGCGCAGCCGAGTCGCAGCGAAAGCTGGAAAACCCACGCTACTGCAGAAAGCTTTTCGGAGCTATACGCGGGGGACGATCAGCATGTCGACTGAAACAACAACAACAAAAAGATGGCTTTCGCTGTTGAGTTTGGCCGTGTACTGGGCAGTATTATCCTATTACATATATCGTCCATAGCTCGCGCCGCAAAACAGAAAAAAAGCGTGATCGTACAGAAGAGGAGCCGCGAAATAGAACGAAGGCCGAACTAATTTTCCCTGTCCCTCCCGTTTAAAGTATGGGCCATTCCTGTTCACCTCGAGGGACAAGCTTTATCGGCGGCTCAAAATTGATCCGAAGGCGGCGTGCGGGCCACGAGACGACGGCGAGGGTTCGGGCTAAAAGGGGGCGAGAGTACGGGTCTCGGCGGACACGGCTCTGAACTCCCGCGAAATTCTGCGCGCGAGTGAGATGCGATGTACGGGGGCGTTTTTTCCGACGGAAGTTTTGCCTCGATCGCTATATATGGCGCGTCGTAGAGGAAGCGAGAAGGGACGAAGGGGGCGTAGAATTCACTTCCTCGGGTGCATCCCACTCTTTCCGGGACACCACTGTCGCGATGGTGTGCCGGAGTTTCCGTGACACCACTGTCGCGATGGTGTGCCGGAGTTTCCGTGACACGCGTCACAAATGCAAAACGCGCGCGGGGGGGAAGATCGGAAGAGATCTTTCGAAGTCGCGAGTGCGTGCCGCACGCGGGAGGATCAAGTCTTCTTTTGTTTTTGTTGTTTTTCTTTTTAGAATTTCCGGAAGATACACGGCGCAAGGCGAGAGGTATTTACGAGGAGAAACTTTGGCTGAGTTTCATTCCCGCGTTGTATCTTCCGCATATATCAGCCTAATGGGCTAACCGCGTTTCTCAATGCGGGATGCGACGCGAGCATCGAGTAATCCCGCCGTATTCGAACGAGCTTAGAGTGCGTATAGATCGCGCTTAAGCCAAGGAGTGCAAACGCGACTTCTCCTGATAACAAAAAAAATGGGGGGGGGGGGGGGGCGGTAGCAAGAAAAGCGTTGGAGCTGTAGGATGGGGCCGCGCTGTTATGCTAAAGTGTCATATACATAGAGTACAGCAAGGGAGGTCGAATATGAGCGTGCATGGGTAAGTCCTCGAACGAAAAGTGTATAATGTGAACGCGATAAGAACGCCCAATACCAAAGTAAAGAATGGCACACTGTCGAAACAAACGACCGATTTTAAGTAACCCTTAATGACCTTTTTCATAGATATCTTCGTTTTCCGTTGAAGGCATATAGTGTAACACGTGCTCTTATCCTTGGTGAGACCAATAACCAAGTAGCGACATGATTTATTTATTTATTGACTTAATTGTTTAATTGTTTATCTGTTTGTTTATTTGTTTGTTTAATTGTTTATTTGTTTGTTTAATTGTTTATTTATTTCTTCGTTTGTTTGCTTGTTTGTTTGTTTGTTTGTTTGTTTGTTTGTTTGTTTGTTTGTTTGTTTGTTTGTTTGTTTGTTTGTTTGTTTGTTTGTTTGTTTGTTTGTTTGTTTGTTTGTTTGGAGTGTTAAAGGTGAGACATGAATAACCAGCATGATCAAGGACTGGCTCTTTGAAGTTATTGATTTCCATGATACTTGTGTAAACGCCCTTCCTTGCCCTCACATGAAGTTTGTTATTTCCCTCTTTAAAAATTCAGTCCTGAGAAGAGCTCTGCCCCGTCGCGGTGGTCTAGTGGCTAAGGTACTCGGCTGCTGACCCGCAGGTCGCGGGTTCAAATCCCGGCTGCGGCAGCTGCGTTTCCGATGGAGGCGGAAATGTTGTAGGCCCGTGTGCTGAGATTTGGGCGCACGTTAAAGAACCCCAGATGGTCGAAGTTTTCAGAACCCTCCACTACGGCGTCTCTCATGATCATATGTTGGTTTTGGGACGTTAAACCCTACATATCAATCAATCAATGAGAAGAGCTCTGCATTGCATCTACGTTCCTTGCACATAATATACTCACGCTCTCCCTTTTGTTCCAATCATCAACACCTCACTGTTTGTGCGTGTGAGTGTGCATGTCATGTACTCGATATATTACGATGCCGCCCTCATCAGTCAAGTATTATTGCCATGCTGCTCAATGCATCGGCGTCGTCATCTGTCTTTATTGCATTTTTTTTTAGTTGCAACTACACGAAAATGCAGCTCCGTTCAAAAAAAAAAAAAACGTACGACCGAGAGTAGCCACCATGATTTGATGCCGGACACCGAGAATCACATACATGCGGCACTCTGAAGTTACGAAAAGCCATACGATCTGTCGTGCTAAAAAAAAAAAAAAACTCAAGCCACTCGGGTGCCACATTTGCCCCGGGTTCCCAATAAAATAACGCCCAAACAGTTGCATTCAAGCTCGGACTTTGAGCCGTAAATCTCCGACATAAAAATTGAGCCCATAAATGAACATCATCACCAGCCTGTCTACGACCACTGTATAGGGCAACGGTGTTCCTCAAATCAACCCACTCCTACGCTTGCTGCGGTCGCGTTATAGCAACAAACTTCTTAGTCTCACGTGTCCACGTAAACCACAGCCACCACCTCGCGCACTTGGCTTCTTTTGAAACCCAGCCGGTGTACTTTTGATGACGAGCAATTATTTGGCCTTCGCGCTGCATGACCTGCTTATGCCCGTTTCTTCTTCTCGATTTCGGCTATAAGCTGTATTTTATACGCGTGTGCTTTATGACTCAAATGAACTCGGCCTGTTACGTATAAGTGTTATATTCCTCATGTAAATCGTGCATATATGCGGGAAGACAGATGAAGAAAAGTACAAAAAGAAAACAAGAATTTTACGCACAGTCATCAAAGCACTGTATTTCGTTAAGTATGTGGAACGTCGAGATATTTCTACTTGTTCTCATCAAAAGTGACCGCTAATAAGTGGTCGCAGCGTCTTAGATCACATGGTAGGCGTCTGGCGCGAATCTCTAGCGCTCTTTCACGCTTAGCGTAAAAGTTAATTGCGCAAGGCCGACGGCACACGAGCTGTTCGCGACGCATTTAGACCCTTACAACACCCACTAAGTGAACCATTTCGAGAATGAATGCCGTCTTTGTCACCGTGTCTTCGACGCTGTCACCGTTTACGACGAGGCCGTAATTTACTGGGGCATTGCGAACAACAGCCGCTTCTCGTCGAAGCGCAAACGAAAAGCTCACCGCAGACAGGAAGCGCGCCAGGGAAAGCCCTCCTTCCTTCCATTCCGTCGAACAAAAAAAGAAAGGACAGAAAAGGGAGCATCCTCATCTCGGCAACCCATCGATTGGGTTCGAGAGAAATAAAAGAAAAAAAGAGAAAGGAAAGACGCCGTCGACAATTATACGAGCCCCCCACCACTCTGGAGTCGTATTGCCACGCATTCGATTAGTAGTGGCTTCTATTTCGAACACACTTCAGGGCACCCCCCCCCCCCCCTCCCGTTCTTCCTTCCTTTCAGCGTGTATTTCTTTTTAATCAGCGCCCGAAGAACGAGCGACTTGTGCGGCTCATGCAAATGAGGCGCGGAAAGGCCGTAGCTCGAGTGAAGAAGCTTCTTCGTCGCCGTCGTTTATACGCTTCCCGTGCCAGGACGCCGCCTGAACCCGGTCGCGCACGTCAGGATCCGACGGAATAAAAAAAGCATCCACCCTTTACCCCCCCCCCCCCTCCTTCCGCTCTTGCGCTTCACCGCCTATACGCTTTGTTTGTTCAGTTCAGCTCTTTTCCCGCATTGTTCTTCTTCAGCAGCAGAGCAATCGCGGTATACCAGGGCCGACTTCAGAAGCGCAGTTAAACTTGCGATGGAAGGGGGAGGAGGGGGGGGGGACCATGCAGTCGATACGCGCGGAAAGAACTCCCGCGAAACGGAGATGGTATACACCAGCCTGCTAGCGAAATCTCGCGACGCTGTAACAGCCAAGAATGGTTGGTCGCATGGCAAGAAGCCAGTGGTGCCGACCCGACCAAGTCCGGGCTGTGTTCTCTACGTTCCTTCGTCTCGCGCTCTGTCTTTCCGATTTATATTCCGTTTGAAGGTGCTTTGCTCTTGTAACAGCTTTCAAAATATCGCCCTTACCGATTCCTCGCTGGCGGAATCGGATTCCTTTTTTTCTTTTTCATTTTCGCTCGCTTTTCTTTAACGCAAACTATAAAATCTCTCGCTGCGTGCTCTTCTTTCCATCCGATACCTGCGTCAATCGCAAGATGCCTTGAGGGAAGTCGTCGTCAGTTCGCGCTTTATTTTTACATCGCGATAAGGAAGGATAAAGAAAAAGAAAAGAAGAATGGGGTACTCTTGCATTGATTTGTCTCCCCGATTTCTGAACGACGTCAACCGAAAAAAGAAAAAAGAAACGGAAGCCATGCCAGGCCTTACGCAGAGGGCAATCAGCACTATAGGGGGATGCTTGATTCCTTAAGGTCTTTTCTTGTATTGCACGTTCTCAGACTCCTCTCCGTCGCAGCCCGGTGCAATCTTTCTAATCTTTTAGCGTGGAGTAGCGAAGCGAGCGAAAATACTGCTTAAACTGATTGTTCTTTTTTCTCTACTGTCATACCCATTCTCCGACTTCGTCTCACTGAAAAAAAAAGTACCACTGCCATTTGTGTTGTCAACCAAGGCAACTTACTCGGGTAATTATAAAACGTGCGGCTACGTTGAGAGCCGCAGCTCTATTTTTTTTTAAAGCAAATGCTCTGACAACCACAGAAGTTGTCGTTCAATTATCAACGGGGTCCTTACGTGCTAATCCTTCATGCATGCTTGTCCTACAAAAACCAACAATGTATAATAATCATTTGCAAGAAACAATGGTACTTATATGCTCAGAGCCACTAGGTGGTAGCGTGGTCATCCAGTCTTGGCAAGCTTGTTGTATGAAGTAGTCTCGAAACATTACAGTGATCTAACAAGCTAAAACATTAATATTAATTTGCATAAAATTAACATGATTTTTATTAGAATATGGATCACATATCGTCATCGCCATGTTGGTAACGAGTACAGTGAAACACATTATGTAGAGTCCCTGCACTTTGATAATTGTAAAGCGCTAGCAGTCAGACCCATTCCGAGGCCACGGTCCGCTACAACGTGCATTTATCAGACACGAGCGGAACTGAAATACAGATGCACAAAAGCACACGCACACAAACGCGCAAAGACAATTGTGGTAAAGTAAAAAAGTAAGGCAAAGGTAAAGTCAGAAGGGCACCACCATTAATGGCATCACGTAAAATGGCACGACACAAGCCAAATGGCGGGCTCCGACTGTTCGATATCAGGAGGGCCTTCACTAGGACAACGAGCCTCTATCCTGTCAAAAAAGGGCAGAGGTCGGTAATTGGCGAATTCGTACGAGGAAAACGCGACTACGTAACAATAATCACGACGTGTTTCCACTGTACATCCCTTCCCGAAGGAGCAGGCAGGCGTTGTGCCCCTATAGGTGGCAGTTGTCAGCCTATTCCTCCTCCATTTCCTCTGTATTCGTATTTTTTTATGTACACAAACCGCTGAATACCAGAAAAGTTGAAAGAACGTCGTCACGTCGCGGCAACAGCCTCTCAAATCTCGCATCTTCGCACAATGCACTCCTGTGAGATATAACGTGTGACATCTCACACCTATCTCCATTTCGCTCCGTGAACTTCCACAGTGTCCAGCAAGAATCGCCCTGCCTTTACCGTTTTACCTGGGATACGTACATAAAACCACCGCATAGCAGAACGCTCTAGCTGCAACTTAAGACGGTGTTTTAGTTTTTCGCGACTGATCTAGCGACTCCTTTTGTACGAGCTCTCTTCCTCTGCGGGTGCGCGAATCTGCCCATCACCTCGACGGTGCGCGCCACCGACGCGCAGCAGAGAGAGGATCGCCAGGAAGAAAGGAGACATAGCTGTCGCGCAGAGCAAGCATGCGGGTTCAAACGCGCACGCACACACACAACGTATACAAGACTGACCGATGGCGGGCGTGTAGATGTTGAGGTAGAGGCAGTCCTCGCTGTGCCGCTGCAGGTGCGGCAGCAGGCGGCGCAGGTACTCGAGCCTTCCCAGGGGCATGCGCTTGACGGCCTCGCTCTCGGAGCCGATGTCGGGCAGCCGCTGCGGGCAGACGGGCGCCAGCCGGTCGGCCATGCGGACGCCGCTCCAGTGGGCCGGCGACACGGGGGGCATGAATCGCATGGCCCCCGTCGGAGGCGCCGCATACGGCACGCCCAGGAACACCTCGACGGGCTGCAGTTGCTGCTGGCGCGAGGACTGCTGGCCCTGCGCGCCGGGCGGCACGGGCGTCTCGATGTAGCCCTTGAGCGCGCCGTACTTGGTCGTCACCGTGCGCGAGCTGAGGCGCGTGAACTCGGCCGCGGCGGCCAGCGCGAGCAGGAGCACACACAAGGCGGCCGGCCGCCAGCCACCCGCCGCCGCCGTCTTCATGGCGTGCGGAACACGAAGACGAGACTTGCGATGCCGCCCGCCATCTCGATTGTCGTCGCAGACGACGGTCCTCGCCGCAACCTGGGAACCATGGCCGCTTGCTGCTGCTCGCAGCTTCCGCGCTCGTCGCTTGCTGCCGCTACCAGCCGGCGCCAGGAGGCGCCCGACCCGCGAGATTCTTTTCTGAATTTCTTTTCTCCCAGGAGGTAGCAGCGCGCCTGCGCGGTCCATCGAGCGGTCTCGGTCAG
Source organism: Rhipicephalus microplus (assembly GCF_043290135.1). NCBI lineage: Eukaryota > Metazoa > Arthropoda > Arachnida > Ixodida > Ixodidae > Rhipicephalus > Rhipicephalus microplus. The sequence continues at coordinate 277,610,817 of NC_134700.1, read as the reverse complement.
AGCCGCCGGCGCGCACGCCCACGGTCGGAGCCGCGGCTGCCGCTGCTGCCGCCGTCGGTGTTTTCACAACACACGAGGAGGGCGCTGCTGCTTCTGGGAGGAGACGTCTTCACCGAGGATAGTGGAATCCCCGACTCGGTCGGGGATGGACGGGGCGAGCGGATGGGGAGAAAAAAAAAATGACGACGAAGATAACCAGGTGCACGCCGGAAGCTGCAGCCTACGACGACCCGCCGCATTTGTCGTGCTAGGTCTTTGTCACTTCGTGTCTTTGGGATCCCCTGTCACCGATCGAAACAGTTCGAGAAAAAAACTTCGCCGTCAGTAACGTAACTCATTACCTATCTCACCTAAAACTCTTCATTCTCAATTGCTTTCCTTGTTCATTACAAGTGCCAACTGTCATGTTCATAATGGTGAGATAAAGAATAATAGGAAAATAAATGAACTAAGACGAAGAATTGCAGCAGACTTTCAAAATCAATTAAGATGCAATTTAGTTCAGTCGTTACTTTTCTTTTTCATAGGCTGAAAGACGCAGCCCTGTTTGCGATCAACTTCTCCCTTTGCTAGAATTGGCCTGACCCAGAAAGAGGGGGCGGAATTTAGACGATAATAACGAGCCTGGAGACAGGTGCGACACTAATTGAAAGCCTCGGAAACCTTATACACTCAACGCTGCATATACTCACCGCACAAAACTAAATGCACCGCACCTCCGTCGTCGTCTCAATTTGCTTTTCCCTCCCGAGTCATGCTAATTCTAGAAAACGTTACGTAGCGCTAACTCGCCCAAACCATTACGACCAAACTCGTGTACGTGACCAGACACTTGCAGTAACGACGCTCAAATGAGTGAACGCTCTTCAGCATTACCAATAAGCTGGACGCTGTTACTCAGCAAAGTCCCCGTTGCTAGATGCCTGCGCGGCTATTAGAAGCCCTCCAATCTTTCCATTGGCTCTGCGCCGATTAAGCTGACTGTACAGACCACGACTGTGTTGTAGCCAATGGCGCAACGATAAATCCGTTGCAGGAAAAACGTTCTGTAAGAACGTCGGAAAGAGACGAGGCTGAGACAAGAAAAATTGCTTGTTTCCCGTGTATTTCGCAATCGGCGCTAGGGCTGTCAGTAGCACACGTGCAACACTATTTCTGGATTGCGGAAAGGCGTCTTTTTATACGACTGCGCTCAAGGTGCCCGATAATGATTTTTCTGATGGCGGAAAAAAGGTGAATAATGTTCACCGGTCGAATGAAACACTTTAAATAGCAAATCCCAGCGCCGACAGAATTGAGGGCCGCGTATTTCGAAATCAACGAAGAGAAAAAAAAACATTATTATTATTAAATTCTTTACTAACATTTTTGTACAAATAAATGCTGCTGTGGGCAACAAGAATCCATTCTAACTTCGTGAATGCATCATTTGTTCCTCCTTTCCTGTATTTCTCCTCTCTTGCTCATTACGCCACATGCCAGCAAGGCCTTTAATACTGATTTGAAGGTACTCGTGGACTGATCGCAGCTCCAGCGCACTCATCCCGCTCGAGTGACTTTCTGAGTGTCAAGTGATGCCGAATACCGAAAAGATGAAAGCGCGTTTTATTCAGAGCTCTGTTCTGCAAGGGGAAAATATTAAAAAGCCCCAACGAAGGCTGTTACTGCAAGCGCCATTGAAAGCAGTACCGGGTATTTCATTCCCATCCCTCACACTGATTACTTGGAAACGTACAGCCACGGTGAGGTTTGCGTAGAGTACGCCAGCAGCTGGTTTTCGCTCTGCGAAGCGACGCCTTGAGGCAGTCTCGGGCTTTTACGTGCTCAGCCTGGCTACTAGGCCACACGTTCTCCTGACACACCACGTCAGAGCCCGAAAATACCTCAAAATGTCGCTCCACAGAGCAAAAGAACGGCTGCTCGCGTGCTCTGAACAGACGTGACCGCGGCTGTACATTGCCAGAAAAAGATTTGTATTGTGCGTGCGCAAGTATGTGCCTTAAATGTGCAGTACTGCTTATGTAACTGCGGCCTGCCAAACAGTGCACCCCATAACGCAGCGCGTTATAAAATAGCACACCAGGTGTGTCTGCATTACTTACATTCAAAGAAAGAAAGTAGGTTGGTGCTATTAAGGTGTGTTACTAGGTCTGTTTTTTTTTATTTTGGAGTAGCCATAAAGTGTCAAAAATAGATGCAAGTCCGAAACAGCAAGACGATAGTTATAGCGCGAGAACAAAACGACGACACAGAGACAAGAAGGACACGAAAGACACGAGACATTAGTGCTCGTGTCTTTCGTGTCCTTCTTGTCTCTGTGTCGTCGTTTTAATCTCGCGCTATAACTATCGTCATGCCATACCAACTAGCCCAAGCTGCCACACTCCGAAACAGCAAGCCATGAAATTGTAACTCTTTCCTCCACGTCGGCCCTCTTCTCAGCCATGTTTCACTGATCCATGCACTCTTCAGTATTAATGAAAGTACGCCACTGTATAATGTCTGTCGTAAAAGAACGACTATTCGTGTGATTTGACGAAATGTTTCATTACCAAGTCTTGTGTCAATGTCCGTGTGTACTGCAGCGCTGTAGTTATGTCTGCACGGCATTTTTTTATTTCTTTTCTTTCGCGGCGCGCGTTAAACCACCACGAAGTGCTATCTGCCAGAAATACAGTCTTCCAGTGTCCCGCTAGCCGTTACCATTGCCCCGATGCCGTCTATTAGCGAGCAACTCGTTCGCGTGGATGCGTGCGCGAAGGCCACGAAGTAAGATAGACAGCAGCGTCGACTCGCCTATCTCGCAATTCATCAGGCGCGTCCAAACTAATGTCCTGACGGCACGACGTGCCTAGCTTTCCCCAGCTCACCTCTTTGGCAATACGCGCTCCCTTTCTCTCCCTAAGTCTCTTAACTCTCTCGCACTTTCTTCGTCTATCTGATTTATTTCTCAGCGATTCGTTACCGTTAAACGTGAGCCTGCATTCGTATAACGACTAAAACGCGAGAAAGAAAGACGTCACGTGGGCTAATCGGAGCATGCCGACACAGTGAACGCCGATGCGAATCGTCAAATTGTGTCAGCCCCTTATCTGGCAGTCCGAGAAAAGCGCCGACCTCTGGTGTCATTGCGCACGTCGCTCGAAATACCGCATGTACCGCACAATGCGCCTGTTGGTCGAGGTTATTGCTCGATCAACTGACTAGTTATCACTAACTTTTATTTAACCCTATCTTTATGGTTCTACAGGAAACGTGGACCAGCTGCACATCGATCCGACTGCCGCCCGTCGGCGCTTCCACGGCGAGTATCCTGTTTGTTAATCTATTGCAGTATTACATTGTGGAACGACGCAGAAAACATAAGGACACTGGCAAGAGAGACGATACATCGTCTATCTTTCCAGTGACCTTGTGCTTTTGGAGCCTTTCCATGATGTAGTGATGCCTACAACTTAAAGCAGGCTTTGTGCAATACTCAATAGTACTGTGACAAAGCCAAACAACCGTCAGCACTGTCATTTCAGAATTGTCAACTCACAGCTATAAACCCGACAACCGTCAGCTCAAAAGCTAGCACATGTGACGTTACTTTGAAATGAATCTATAAATGGCCTGCATCTTGAAGTGAACGCCACTTTTTCGTACGTAGTTCTTGACCGACTGAGTAAAAGTGTTTTGTTCGTTACCCTAAAGCACACTTCCATTTTAACACAATTGTACTGAGGCAAAAACGGCTTTACAATTGTGCGTGCGTATGTTCATTGAAACTAGTCGTGTTAATTACCTTAATTTGAATATTGTATCTTGAGTGCGCATAAACCAAACATAGTCAAATATACTGGACCTTTTCCAAACTATGGATACTAAGTGACATGAGACACCTAAGTATGGCTTCATTAACCCGTTCGAATCGCTGGATGAGGCAAACCTAACAGCAACAATAATGTATCTGTCAATAATACCACTACACTGGGAGAGCTCAGTACGGGCAAAGCTAGAATCACGTCTACACTACTGTGATTCATAAGTTCGTGACGCAAATTATTACGTAAAGGAAGAGGAGTAGCCGGAGCCATGAATAGGCGCCAATCTCTCCTTGGACACATCTAATGAAAAAAAAATGTCGCTTTTAATGATGCCTTCTGGTGTGTTCGAAAGTTACCACGAGGTGGAGTGCCCCTGGCTGACATGTAAGTGTCGGCTCCCAGTTAACGTGATTTCGGCCATCCTCTTGACAATTAGCGCAAAGCTTGTGTACTTTTGTGAACGGCCCTCCAGCGCTCTTCGCGAGCATATCACCGTTTTCACAGTGAGGACATTTTTCGAGACTTTATCTGGATTTGACCAGTCGACGTGGTGCGTCGGCTGCTGAGTATGACCGCGCCTAGGCTTAGCTCGAGTACGACGCTAGACCTGGCCACGACCACGGCTTTCACGCGGCAGAGCCGGGTCCGTGTTCGACGAAACCAGGCGCATTGCCCAAGACAATTACAGAGGGCGGAATGTACGCTACACAAGACAATCTTCCCGACTGCATTACCGTCCATGGTAATTGTAGACGGCCGGACCAGGTGAAGAACGTGACGCCTGCGTTTGGCGCAAAAAGTCAAGACGCGACAGAGAAAAACGGACGCTACAATCAAACCACCTCGACGTTTCATATGGTTGTAGTCGGCTCTCAGAATTCTGAAAGAGCACCCCAGGGTTTTTTGTCCGTCCCAAGGGAGGAATGAACGTTTGCAGAATGGACCACTTCGCACTCTCCAAGTATCTGATTATGGCCGCAGCTCTCACGGACAAAAAGGCAGAGCAAGACTCCGTTTATTTTGACAAGGTACAAAACATAATTAAATCCGAAGCAGCTCTTTGACTCATGTGTGTAACGCCGTGCGTGAGCACGTCCACACGAACGCGCCGTAGGCGTTGGAGCGGTGCCAATTAGGTCACGCCGCGACTGGCACGTTGACGTCATGCTTCCCTCGTACGCTTTCGCAGGTGCGCGCTGAAGCAACACCGACTAAATTCCAAGGCCGAAAGGCTGCCACAGTGACGTCAGAGGTTGGAGGCCCAGTTACGCCGCGAACGCTGCGGAAAGCCGGTGTTTCGTTCGCGTTTTAGGAGAACAAACGCTCCCGCTCTCGCAGCTGCTGCGGCTTGATTGGGCCGAATAAAAGATGTGGAGAAAAAAAAGTCTTACTGAGCATGCTCAGTTGGGTAACTGGGCCTCCAACCTCTGACGTCACTGCGGCAGCCTTTCGGCCTTGGAATTTAGTCGGTGTTGGCTGAAGTCACTCTCTCGCTCTCTCTCTCACCCACAGCACGCTCGCCGCAGCGCCCGCAGCTGCCGGCTCCTCCGCCTGCTCACAACACACTTTGCTCTCGCTTCACCTTCTTCACCACCCGCGACGATCGGCCGCACGTCGAGTGGAAACTCTTTCGGCTAGTTTATCTGCGGTGAAACTTGGACGAAACCCAACCCGTCTCCCATGTCTTTGAGTTTCAAACAAACGTTTACTCTAGTAAACTTTACACCGAGTTTCGCTTCAAACCATTCTTCTAGCACGCGCGTCGACGGCTGTTTGAACCGGGTCAATGCCATGTGCACCACTACTGCTTCGCAACCCATCAGGGTTCCCTTCGTAAAGATGGTCCATAATTTTGTCATTTTTATTCCCATGACAACTAATGCCAAGGCTTATGCCACCAGCTTTGGAACCTTCGAGGTATCTGCCTATGTAGCGCCACCAGAGAATACTTGCAAAGGGGTGCTTAGTAACATAGACCCTGAGACCAAACTCAACGAGGCAATTGTGAACAGCCCTAATCCAACAGCGATTGGCATGAATCAAGAACACGCGAGCCTTGATCGTAATATTTGAAGGTTCACACGTACCAAGGCACGTTGTGTGCGGATCAGAGTAGCTGGAATGCTTTGCTTTACAGAAGGCAGGCGGATATATGCTACGCTTGCGACCAAGTGGGGCATCGAGCCGACGTCAGTCACGAGAGCAAAGGAAGGAACATTACAGATGCTATCCAAGAGACGCACCGTTGAACCCCCATGTGCAAACTTTGCGGAGGAGCTCACATCACGGGCAGACGTTCATGCAGAAAAAGATACCACGTTCCGTATATGTATTGAGAAAACGCTAAAGAGGCAGACACTCCAAATCGCGGGCTGACCAAGTGGAGGGTGCTGGGGTGCTCTCTTTCCAGGGGACGCTACAGTTCCAGGGCGCGTTACTGCTCTAGAGACGCTTCCTGCTCCCGAGGGCGCTCTCGTCTACGACGCGGCCCCGCTGGATCTGCTGGGAGTCGATCCAGGAGCCGTTCTCAGTCCAAGGTCAAGCTGAGCACGGCGGTCAAGGTGCGCGGTGGTAGCAGCAGCAGCGGGGACAACACCAGCGTAACGAAACCCGAGCCCCAGTCCTCGACCCCGGCTAGAGGTATGGCAGAACCAGAGAGCAACGAATGCGAAAAGCACATCCTTGTCCTACAGCACGAAAACGGAGAATTAAAGCATAAACTAGAACAATTTATGGCCCTAATGACCAAGAGAGTAGCGACCTACGAGACAGCACTGCACAAACCCCAACACCTTATCCGCGACCCCCCGCGATCGTAAGCACACAAAGAAGCACACTCAAGCGCAGGGCACCCATGTCGGACGAAGGCAAGAATTTCTTTAGCGACTGCATGTCCGACATAAGCGAGGCCCCCTCCAACGTCTCACCTGTTGAGGATAACTCTAGGAGTCGACGCTGCAAGAGTCGTCCTAACACATTGAGTACCATCAGCACCGTGCTAAGACAGCTATACAACAGGCGATCGCTCTGATTGACACTGGGCTGGATCGCTTAAAAAGGCCAGTTGCACGCACGAAAACCTCCGAACAAGAACCAGCTTCTGCAGCAGCAGCATTTATGTTCTCTCCGAGACCGGTGATTTCGCCACACGAACCCACTGAACCGCACAAATCTTATAAGGATTGTGTCAGTGGGGTCGCTTCACTCACACAATCACATCATGGATAGTTCACCACAGCTTTTCAAATTTTGGCAGTGGAAATTTAATTCATTCGCCGAGAAGAACAGTCAGCACAACTCATCAGATCATGCAAAAAAGTCCCATGTTATTTTTGTACAATAAAGTGGGTACACTGAATCTCTACAGAACCTAAGTACGGGGTAACCAGGACGACCATGTGTCCCGACTTCAAACGTGTTAGTGTTATAGCTACTCTTGCCCGAAAAAAAAACATTAGCTTTGTTGAGAAGACCACCCCCGCATACAAGCCAAGCCTGGAATCACAGCTGGTTGAAATCACCCCCGGTCGCGTAAGCAAAACCAACATTTCTTATTCTTTTAAACGTCTACAGTGCATCGAGGAACAGACTTCGAAACTTCAGCAACCTCTTTTCGGTGGCTACAAAGCAGGCCAAAAATAGGTCTCTGATGATCACAAGAGACTATAATGCCCATAATTATTCATGGGGTTACTCAAAAATATTGCCAAAGGAAAAATAACTTGCCGAGTGTGCGGATACGCCTGGCCTCGTCACGGACTCTAGGTTTCTGACACGCAAGGTAAATTCTGTCCAGCGTGGTGCCACCCCAAATTTATCCTTCCGACGCAACGTAGAGGGGTCGTGGTACAACCTACAGGAGGACCTGCGTAGCCACCACTTTATCAAGAAAAACAACATACACCTTTTCAACCCCCGCTCAGAAAATACACTTACGTCAACTGAGATATGTTTCACCAGATCAGGAACAATGAAGACAGGCCCTGAGAAACATTCGATGACCTCGTGGGTAGTCTGAAAGAGGCAGTTAACAATAAAACCAAATAAATCACCGCGGAATTCGATGTACCAGGAATTAACTCTAGACTAGCAAATCTCCTGGAGGCCAAGAACGCACTTGATGAAAGATGGAAGAAACAAAAGCTGAACAGTCAGCTTTGGATAGACCATTCGAAGGTTGCAGGGATCGTTCATACCGTGCGGGACCTCAACGGACGGTCGGCAACCGGCCCAGACGGATTTTGAAACAAGCTTCTTAGAAACCTTGACAACGCAGTGATAGAAGTCCTTACAGAAAAAAAATCAAGTGTTGTCTCATGATAATGTCCCCGAGGGGTGAAGAACGGCCAAGGTCGTATTCATACCCAAACCAGGAAAGCCCCTGGGATCAGAAAATTAGCACCCTATATCACTTACATCATGCCTTGGGGAATAGGCTGAACAGGTTATTCATAATCGAATTAGCGGACACATTGAAGACGAAGGTCTCTTTCACCAATATGTGGTGGGCTTCCGGAAATCTCTGTTCACACAAGCCGCTATGCTCTTCGTCAAGAGGGCCGTAATCGATAACACGTCTCTGAACATCAAAGAGATAATAGAAAGGCATTTGACGCACTCAGCATGAGCACATTTTGAATGAAGTTTTTAAGTTGAGCCTCGGAGAAAAATTTCACAACTTTGCCAAGTTTCTTGTTTTTTTTTTGGTTGGTCGTAAAGGTACAATCAGTATTGGCCCAATCAAAAACAACGAATACACACTGGGCAAAGTTGGCACACCGCAAGGACCAGTGTAGTCCCCGCGTTTATTCAACATTGCAATGCACAACCTGTCCCAGTGGCTCGCCGACGTCCCTGGCATTGCCCATGCAATATACGCGGACGACATCCCCATATGGTCCGCGGAGGGCGCTCTTGGGAAGCTGGAGGGCAATCTACAACGAGCACTCGTCGTCGCGGAAGATTTTCAGATTAGCAGGGGGATGAAGCTGTTCCCTGATAAGTCATAACTCCTCCTCCGCAGGGCCGAAGATTGACGGACAGCCTATAAGCCTGCGATCCGGAAGTGGGAAACCAATACGCATCTGTGATTCAATCAAGGTTCTGGGCATGACAATTGGAAAGTACAGCTATACCAACACCGGGGCCCTCTGACGTCTCGAGAAGAGCGCTCACAGCTTCAGCAGGGCCTTCTACAGAGTTACCAACAAGAGAGAGGGGCTGAAGGAAGATAATCTCATGAAAACCTTCCATGCGTTCCTCCTCATCCACATTATTTATGCCTTTCCTAAAATTTACCAAGAATGAAGTTGATAAGATCAACTCCCTTGTCAGGACGACGCTGAAACGGCTCTTAAATCTTCCGAAAAGCACCAACACGGAGCGGCTCTTAGAGCTCGGAGTGTGTAACACAGCAACAAAGTTCTTTCAAGCTCAATAAACAGCGCAACTATGTCCATTGCCGCTT